>NC_043957.1:18366177-18523677 GCF_902148855.1 Sphaeramia orbicularis | reverse complement strand
AAATTCAGGTAAAATTCAGTTCCTCAGCTTTTCAGCAGCATCAGATGTATTATTTTTTGGATGTTCAGAGGCTCCATAGTGAAAGTGGAAACGCTGTTATCTTCTGCAACATTGATTCACCAGTAAAACCCATTGAGTTTGACATATGACGTTGATTGTGAGTAGGGGTGTAAGAAAATATCGGTTCTGCAATATATCGCAATATTTCCTTTCACGACACCGTATCGATATTAAAAAGTACTGTATCAATATTTTTAGGTATTTATTCAAATGCAGAAATAGCGGAGGTTCATTTTTGTTTTTTGTTTTTCTTTTGTTGTTTATATTTTATTTATTATTATTTAATATAGTTTTATTAAATAATGGTTATTTGAAGGATCCTAAAAGGACTTTTTACTGTCTGAGAGTTGTAGATTTTAGTTCCTTTGGAAACTAGGAGAATTAGGAAAAAAGAAAAAAATTGTGATATAGCATTTGATCCTGATCTGATTAATTAAAAATGTGTTCAGCATTTGTACATATTTCTGGTGTAATTAAATTCTTCCAGGAAATAATATATATATATATATATATATATATATTTTTTTTTTTTTAAAGAAACAAACAAAAAATAGCTTTTTTAACAGTATCATAATATATCGTGATATATCGTATTGTGATCCTAGTATTGTGATTTGTATTGTATCGTCAGATTCTTGCCAATACACATCCCTAATTGTGAGAGTGGTTTTTATGTTCATTTAATGATATATTTTGCTGAAATAGTCAATTTTTAGTCTTTTGAGAGAGTAAATTTCAATTCAAGGTTATGAGTTTTTATGAACATCTACATGGTCAATATGGGAAAATCTAGTACATATTGCACAAATTGCTGTTCTAATTGTGTGTCTTAATAGAGGGTTTTAATATATATATATTTATTTATTTATTTTATTTATTTATTTTTTTGTATATTTAGAGGTTTATATATATTTTTATATTTGTCTTTTTCTGTTGTATTGATAATTCTTTCCTGCTACTTTTTAATATGCTTGAATGGAGCGACTGCAACACCCAATAATTTCCCCCTGGGATTAATAAAGTATTCCGATTTCACTGAAAAATACAAAATGCAGAGGATAATATGGGTGATAAGTCACCTTGGAAAGGTTATATATAGAGGCACATTCATTTGGAAGTCACCATGAAAGTAGTCCTGGGTCTTTAAGAGTTAATATTCCCTTTGTAATCTTAATGTGGGATGTTGGGTCAGTATGTGGGACAAAGCATCCAAATGCTGCTCAGTCCCTCATAAAGTGGGACACCTGGTCACTCTGGTCAGGAGGGACAGGAGGAAATAACGGGTGGAAAATGGAGAAAGTGTCCAAAAAAAAAAAAAAAAAGAGCCTAGTGGACAGAGAGGAGGTATGAGAGCTGTGGTGACAGACGTAGAGAGAGCCAGACAAAGGGAGGCGAGTGGAGTGGGGGGGGGGGGGGGGGTCTGGGGGGGCCACTGTGTTTAAGTGGCCTAATCAGAGGAGCTCCCCTTCAAACGCTGAGCTGCTGTGTGTGTGTTTAGGAAAGGGGGTGTGAGTGGGAGTGGGGGAGCCTGGGTGGGTTGCACATGAACAGACTGAGTCCAAGTTCCCCTGCAATTATCAACTTACCATCCTCCTCCTCCTCCTCCCCCTCCTCCCCCTTCATCCCCTGAGAGATCCAAGCTGCTGTACCCATCAACAACTCATTCAGGCCTTAACAAAGCAGCGCCACGCCTTCACACACACACACACACACACACACACACACACACACACACAGTCCAGTCAGACGTGGTGGATTGATTCCTACATGAGGATCATTTTAAAGTCATTTCTTTTCAGAGCATTTGGATGTTTAAAACAAAAATGACCCAAAACTCATCACTTCTTATTCCATTTTTTTGCAGATTATGTCACAGGTTGGAATCTGTGACGTTTGCTCTACTATTTTGATGCAACTTTTTTTATTCTTTTCTGTTTTTCACATTTATTTGGCTAGTTTAAAACATCTGTTAAAAGTAATTAAAAAAAAAATAAAAATCACCATTTCTTATTCCATTTTGATGTGATTGCACTTTTCCAGCTTTATTGTCTAGTTTAAAACATCTGTTAAAAATAATTTTTAAAAATTATTATTTCTTATTATTTTTGAGCAGATTAACTTTTATTTTTGTGAAATTCGCTCCACTATTTTGTGATTGTACTGTTTTGGGGGTTTTTTTTCTCAGTTTTTCAGCTTTATTATCTACTTTAAAACTTCTGTAAAAAATAATCAAAAAATTATTATATCTTATTATTTTTAGCAGATTAACTTTTATTTTTGTTAAATTCGCTCCACTATTTTGTGATTGTACTGTTTTTGTTTTTTTTCTCAGTTTTTCAGCTTTATTGTCTTGTTTAAAATTATAAATGTGTAAAAAATAATTAAAAACCCCAAACCTGCATTTCTTATCATAGCTAATGAAATGATGCTCTCGTCTGTGTGAGCAATATTTCATTAGTTTTTCATCACTGGTTGAATATTGGTCCAAATGGATCCAAGGTTTTAATTGAAATTGCAGAAAACAATTGAAAGAAAATGTGAACTTAAACTTTTCCATCCTTGGATTAAAAGTTTACCAGTTGTTGTATTTCATGTGGTAAATCCTACCTGAACTGATTTGCGTAAGTATTTTGTTAAATTTCTAAAGCCAAACCACTGTTCTGGATCACATATCGTCCATTCAGACTCTGCCACAGTTCGCAGATGCCTTTGTCGAACATTTGTTGCCACTCTTCATACATTTTACCGGTTAGTCACAGTTTATTTCAGTTTGTCTCGTTGGTTCACAGATGAGATGAGTTAATTATCCACTAAACCCTAAAACCCACTTCCACTTGGGTTTTTTATGCACAACTTGAAAGTGTGAATTAAAAAAAAAATTCACCTACTGGTTGACACATAAACCCCTAATGTAAAAACGCAGCAAAAATTCAGCCTTTTTGGCAGCATTTAATAAAACCATGAGTGCTGTGATCAGAAATAAAACTCTACATGTTAAAAATGATGTCCAACAGGCAGAGTAGTAAAATAACTTTAAACATAACCTTTAAACATGACTCTTTACTTATAGTATGAAGGGGCTTTTCACAATACAATAACATAATTGGCTCAGAAAATGCCATTTTCGCGGTGTTATGACACATTTATTATGATTATCAGTTACAGCGAATCTTGAAGTAATGGAAACAGGCTTTTTTTTTAATTTTGTCAAACAAGTAAAGTCTTTTTGCATGGAAATAAAATGAAAAAGAAAAGAAACAAGAAGAAGAAGAAGAAGAAAGCTGTATACACCACTGCCCTTAAAGTTGGACACAGTATGTGATCATTACACCAGGTCGAAGGTGATTAATGATGTGCAGAAATACAGTGGTGGAAATAAGTTTTTTTTCCACCTTATTAATTTGTGACATATTTCAGTAAGAATCACTCCAAAGTCATTGAACTCTTCCAAGTATTGTTCCATTTTTCAAACCCACATGCTCCCTTCTGCACATGCTCTGTTCCATCGAAGTCAAAACTGGATGTTTCAGCAAAATAATGCAACACATCCAGGACGTAACATGTTGAAACTGTCAACAATTTAGTTTTGTTATTTTTACCTCTGCCAAGGAACAGTGGAGGTTATGTTTTTATCAGGGTTTGTCTGTTTGTTTGTTTGTTTGTTAGCAAGATAACTCAAAAACTTATGGATGGATTTTGATGGAATTTTCAGGAAATGTTGATACTGGCACAAGGAACAAATGATTAAATTTTGGTGGTGATAGGAGGGGGACTAATCTGCTTTGGTGGAGGTCTGCGCTCTCCAAGTGCTTTTCTAGTTTAAACAAATATAATCATTTGCATTTATTTGTGTCTGTCTGATGCAGCTACACATTTTGAAACACAAAAAAGATTTTTTCCTTAAATATTTCATGATAGCATCTCAGATTGTGTAGAGTTTTAAATGTGTCCAAAGGCTTTTTTTTCCCCCACCACTATAGGAATAAAAGAAAAGACAAGAAAAAGAATGAAGAAATTTGTCTGAAAAGAGAATTATTACAATTTTATGGCCAAGAGTGTATGATTCTTTTATACAAAAAATTTAGTTTAGATTGTTGCAGTTGTGCAGAATGATAACTGTCCTTTTTCAAAGTGGATTATACCTTGCAGAAATTTAATCATTTCTAAAATGCATATAAAAATACTATTTTCCTCTGAAATAATAGAATCTTGCTTCTCTTCAGCACAATGATAAGCATCATCATCATCATCTATTTTCCTCCTGGTGATTTTTTTTCTTTCTTTCTTTTTTTTTTTGTGGTTGCAAAGTCCACTTCAGCATTCTGTTATGGGGGAACAGTCTGCTTTAATAGACTCTCACCACCCATAACATGAGCTTTTTATGTGCTAACCCAAGCAGCCTGCTGCCCCCTCAACACGACGAATCTGCTGCTTTAACACACTGGGGAAACCGTGTGTGTGTGTGTGTGTGTGTGTGTGTGTGTGTAGCGTGTGCTGCACCACGGGCTGAACATGCCCCGGGGCCATCATCTCACCTCCAGCTCTGTTCACTGTGGACAATACATGCATTTGGCCTGTTCCTGTGTGTGTGTGTATTTGTTCTCTAAGCCGTCGGTAATAAGGCTGGGCATGGTGCATCAGAGATAAGGCATTAGGCTGTTGACCTTTGACCTCTACCTCGGTTTAATACGGAAAACCGTTCACAAACACAGAGGAGAGGCCGTGTTTAAGAGGCGCAAACTGCTTAATGAAATCGGCACGTGTGTATGTGTGTGTATAAGCCCTGTGGTAATTGAACCAGCAGCTGTATTTAAAGTGTTGTCTTGCATTCTGAATTGTCTGTTTGCAAAAGATAATTAAATCAAGTTGTTCTGAACAATGGAACGTGTCAGCTGTCACTTCTTTGTCGTCACAATGTGGACGAGAAGATAAAGAAGGCGGCAAGTTGACTCTGTTTAACCACGATAGAACTCCTGCGAATGGATTGATTATTTAACGGTGACACACAATCTGATGTAAGTATCACAGTGTTTTTAGTAAATGCAAATTTCGCAGCAGGGTTTTGAAGCTAAAAGAAGTGACATGAGCACAAAATAAACCAAGTAGAGGAAAATGTAATGAAGCTGAATAAAACTAGGTAGAAAATGTGCTAATTTAGACAGAAATGGCAAAATATCCCAGTAGAAGTTAAGGTATATGGGCACTTCTCTGAAAGTGGGTTTATTTTGGCACCTGGCACTTTGCCAGCTTTTCAGACCCAATAATAAAAGAGAAATTTAGACATATTTCCCCCTAGGATGTACCTAATGATGACCTCAGTTAAATGCACAAAAAATTATACTCTTGCTCTGAGCCATCCCCAAATTAATGAATTTTTAATAAAATATCGGGGCCAAAAATAGGACCAAAATTGGGACAGGAAAAGCAACCTAGGTGTCAGTGCATTTGGACTGGAAAACATGGCTGTAAATGGTCTTATATGCCAATATAAATGAAGACACTGTGTTACATTTGTCGATCCTATTTGTTTTTCCACTCCAGACGTGTGGGTTTTTCATGAAGCTCAGCCTCATTCCAGGTTTCATGTGTAACCCATTGTGTCCACTAGCGTTACATGCAGAACCTGCCCATTTAAACACAAATAAATTGCAAGTGATTTTGCAACAGCAGTCATTTTTGTGAAACACTCTGCCTTGGATAATGAGTTCGATTCCCAAAATGTACCTGTGAGAGAATAAAAAGATATTTAAAAAAAATAGTAGCGTGCAATTTCCGTGTCCTTTTTAACGTGTTACATGCAGATTTTTGTATAAAAATAATATTAAAAAAGTTGTTTTATCTGAAAAATAGTTTCTCTTTTATCTCAGAAAATATTTATTTTTCAAATAGACCCAAAATGCTTCCAAACTTGCTTTATAATGTTAGTCTGCATCTGGTTTGAATTTTTAGCCCCTCTGTCCTGTTTTTAGGGACCAGTTTCATAGAAGCACCCATTTGTGAAAATAAAAACTAATAAATAACGGTACTGGTTTAACTTATTTACCGCAATAGAAGTGAAACATTTGTGTAAAAGTAGACATTTGTGTGATGTTTGTGAAAATATCAGCATCAGCATGAGTTGGAGTGATGGAAATAATAATTTGGTGGAGAATAAAAGCTTCAAATTACTTCCACATAGCTTATTTTAGTGTTTATTTCAGTGTTCAGCTACACATTTATTGATTAATATCAATTCTTAATTGGACATTTAACATTTAATGGAAATAAACTTAATTTATGTGTTTTCACTGTCAAATTATTCAATGTCAATGATATCGGCTGATGAATTGATTATCAAAATTATAACATCAGCCTGTAAAACCCAATATCTTTGACTTATACTGTATAAAAGTACATCTTTTAATATCCAATCTGCTGTTTTACACTCACAGAATTCGAACAAAACAAACTAATATGTATTTTGGTGTTGACAGAGATGGATAATAGGCATAAATGCAAATGCTTTGGTGCCTTTTACACATTTTCCTTTTGGTTTTTGGCTCTTCTCCTTTACATATTCAGCTCTAACATCTCTGTTCTGTTTGTTTTTTCCCCCTAACATTTCTATCTTATTAAGAATTTAACTTCTGCAGTGTCTCGTCTATGTGTGTGCGTGTGTTCATGTGTGTCCAACAGTTTACCGAGTTTTTGCAGGACATCGAAGACGTTCTGCAGTCTCTCCTCCACTCCATTAGGCTGTAAGTGGAGGCGGAAGTGTATCAGTGTGTGTGCGTGGGTGGATGTGTGTGTGTGGGGTGTCACTTCGGCTGTATTGGGGTCAGGTTGGGAAATATAGAAGCTTCCAGGCACTCAGCACGTAATTGAAAATCTATTTCGCTCAAAGTGAGGAGAGGGAATGAAGGAGTGGAGAACAAATGAAAGAGAGGAGGAAGAGGAGGAGGAGAAGGCGGAGGAGGAGGGAGACCAAAAGATAATGGGGAGGGGGAGAGGAAGGAGAGTGAACAGGGAGGAAAGCTGCAAACACAGAATCGAGGAGGGGAATGAGGATATTATTTTAAAAGGTGCAATGTGAGACAATGGAGGAGGAGGAGGAGGAGGAAGGACAAAACCAGGCTCTGAGGTGATAAAAAGTGAAGCAGACATTTGAGAACGGTTTATTTTACCGTCGGAGTAAAGACCTTCCTACGCCATATATTTACTGATCTGTCTTCTAAAATGAATATACCCCAGTGCATTACAGCTGGGGTTTTATTCTATGAGGAGCATATTTTCCTTGGGAGATGATCCAATATGTTTATGTACAAGTAAATATGAATGATGGACAGTACATTTTAACCCATAAAGGCCCAAACATCCACTACTGATCTAAACTGTTTAATACCTGTTGATCCACTAATCCTAGCAATACATGTAAATAATTGGTGTAAAATGCAGTTTATCATCTTTTCATGGTCATCAGACATGACCCATTTGGATGTTCAGAGACTCCGTAGTGAATGTGGAAACACCGTCATCTTCTACAACATTGGTTCACGAGAAAAACCCATGGAGTTGGATCAATGACAGTGGATGGAGACACTTGTTTTTACATTAAGTTACTGATATCTTTGCTGAAAAGTCAATTTTTCATTAGTTTTTTCTGTTTTTGATATAATAACCCTCAACTTTAAACAGAGCTTTTATGAACAGTAAATTAAATATAGGAAAATACATGAGTTTTACTAAAAAAAAAAAAAAAAAAAACCCCCTACAAAATATAGAAGATAATACTATTATAAGTGGTGATAAATCACTTCAGAAAGGTTAAAGATGGAGAATTTTTGGGGGGAAGTGGCGCAAAATTAGCACTGGCTCTTTATGGGTTAATATTTACCTCCACCAGGAGGTATTGTGATCACTTTGCTTTCTGTGTTTGTTTGTTTGCATGTTTGTTTGTTAGCAACTTTACGGGAAAACTGTTCCAACCATCTTTACCAAATTTTACCCACAGATAGGCCTAGGCCCTGGGACGAACCCATTACATTTTGGGCCAAGTAGGCCAAAGTTCAAGGTCACAGCAAGGTCACAAAATCTCAAATTTTCCTCTCTCATCATTGAGCAATTTTCGAAAATTCATGAAAAATTCAAAATAACTCCGATTAGCCTCCAATTTGACCCACCCTTAGCTTACAACAATATCTTGTATCTGGCACAAAATTGTCCACATCCACTGTGGAATGTGGACTCTGTGGACATTTCAATTTAACACTGAAAATCCCATTTACAACACATTTTTCATTATAACTCAACAAATATTGATGGGAATTTAATGTAATTTGACATACACATGACTGGTACCAAGCTTAAACTTTTTCTACTGTATGGAACAACCTTGAAACTGTTTAATTTAAAAAGAAATATTCGATCCATACATGCACACCGTTCGGGGTGCTTGGTGGAGGTTTGTGTTCTCTGAACACTTGTTCTAAAGAGACATTACTATGGTCCATAGTAATGTTTTCTTATTTCTTATTTCCTTTATTTGATTTGGCAGTTTTTACAGATGTATCCTTTAGAATCATTTGTAATGAAATAATAATTGTCTCATATCATTTACCCCCAAAATTGAAATTATTAGAATTTCTGAGATATATATTGTATCATGAAAAGTTCATGCAGTCACACCCATAATCAGACTATATATGGTGATTCATTTTTTTTTATATCTGGAAAATAAAGTACTATTATGTGCAGAACTGATAAACATTAACTGACAAATCTTTGATGGTGAAGGTGAACACAATCAAGACAATTCATCAAATTACATCTGTTACACAATAAAGCAATGTAATGAAGCACTGTTGGTCATATATTAATTTCCGGGTGTTTCAATATAAAAATGATCCAGTTTGCTCATAATGTTTGTTACAAAGTGATCTTTTCAGTCATGATCTGCTCTAAAAATGTGTTTCCAGTTGTTAGCGTGAGGGCGTGTTATGATACTGACACGTTACATGTGTTTTTTCAAAGCCTTCTCTCACTTAAGTGTTTCTACTGCTAGAGGAGACAGAAAACAGTGGAAACACAAAACCCATCCCATTATGCTGTAAACCACATGTGTGTTGCACTTGTCTACATTGAACTTACACTAAAGTTTGCATTGAAAGCAGCGCTTGTTTTCCTGCTGTGTGTCTGGGGCTTTAATGAGGGGCTTTGGAACATCTCAGGGGTGTCTTGTTTTGTCAAGTGAGAACTTAATTTTGTTGTGTTATCACTAAAGCTTTTTGGTGCAAACGACTTTGAGGAAAAGCTTGTGCTTTTAGTTTTATGAGCATTAGAGCAGCTGTGAAATTATCACCGCTCTGACACCCACAGTGGGCCTGTTGCTACAGTGGGCCGGTGCTGGCCCTTGCGCTGCCCACCACACACCTCGCAACCCCCAAAACTGAATTATCAAGTGATTTACAATTTGTGCATCCACTGCAGTATGTGACAAATCATTGTGAGTAATGAGCAGAGCTGTCGTTGAGCTGCTGATTGATCTGCTGTGCATGTAAGACACAGCTGCTCCTCATAGATTCACACTGAGACATGTTTCCTTTAACTGGTTTAATGGGAAAACAGTTAAAGGAGTCCAGCAGATCGCCTGCTTCACAACACAAACGAAGACCCCATTTACACCCACACACAGAGCAAATAAATAATGTATTTGTCATGTTTGTGTTTTCAGAATGTCATTCATTTGTTTGTATGAACTCAATGATTGCAGTATTGTGTAACTAAACAACGCCCAATTGACCCAGACGAACTAATATTCATATATTTTCATAAAGTAGTGTTAGATGTTAAAAAATGTATGACATTATTAGGGTCAGTTGGGGGGGGGGGAGCATTCCAAGAAAAAAGCTCTTGCAAGAAAATTCGATTGATGTCATAAAAACACACTCATAAATATAGAAAAATAAAAACCTCTCATCTTAAGCAAATAATTGAGCAAGAAAAACATATACATTTCAACAAAATATAAAAACACAAGCACGACATTTCAAAAATGCAAAAACATTTCACAAAAATATTTCAGGAAAAAAAAACATCTCAGAAATTATAGCATCTCACAAAAGACAACACCAATTATTTCACCAAACGTCAGAGATAAACCTTTAACAAAATCCGATAACATGTCATGAAATTCAATGACATTTCACAAAACATATTTCTCAAAATACGCCAGCAATTCACAAATACCACAACACATTTCACAGAAATATGTCACAAAATGTGATATAATTTCACAGAACACAACAATATTTCACAAAACACAACACTCCACTCATCACTTCCAAATATGAAAATATTTCACAAAACCAACAACGTTAAAGGTAAAGTTGTGCATTCTGAAATGTTTTTTGTGAAATGATTTTCCTAAGATGATGTGCTTTACAAAATGTTTTATTTTGTGAAATGATGCTGTTTCTGAAACGTGTGTTTTGTATTCTGACCCTCCGGGCCACCGTACAGTTGAACTTTCTTCATTCCCATTGTATATTATAGTAATCACACAACTGAAGGACCATATTCTTGTGTGTTTACGTCTTTTACCCAAACTGTGACCCTTTCAGTTACACCATATGGATCATGGCTGGGTAATGTGTAATGTTGTGTGATGTCAAAACCATGATGTGAAAATGATGATAAAATAACGTTCGGTGGTAAAGTACTGCACCATGTGTGAGAGGCAGGATAGTGTGTGTGTGTGTGTGTGTGTGTGTGTGTGTGTGTGTGTGTGTGTGTGTGTGTGTGTGTGGTCTGTGTGCCCGAGGCCTCTTCATCTCATCAGTAGAAATCTATTCTGCTCAGACTCATCCAATAAGGTCGGTAATGATACTCCACTCCAATATTAGGACCGTCCAAATTGAACACATTTAAACTTTAATGCAAGTCAAGTCCTGGGGAGAATCTAATCTGGCCCCGTTCACTCAGTATGTGTGGACAGTTTGTGTATGAAGCCATGTTTTCTCTGGATAATGTAACACACTTTGAGATCCTCTGTCGATAATGATTTTTAATAAGTCGAATTATATTTTCAGAAGAAGGTGAGAGGTGCACAGAGCTTGTTTAACAGTTGAAGTTCTTCAGCTTGCGATGAGAAAAACATATTGCAAACCTTTCACCCTTATCCTCCTCCCATGAAAAGTTCACTCTCTCTTACTTTTTTCCCTTGTGTATATGTAGACCCAAATGTTTGGACACTTGTGTCTACTTTACATTTTTCTTACTGTGAATTGATTTGTGTGAAATCACCTCTGACTGAGATTTCAGCTAACTGCAACTACAGCGGCCCTAAAGGTCAAAACATGATGATGTTTCACAGTATACAGCAAAACTGCAGAAAAACAAAGATTGGAGAAAACAGCGATAACATTTCAGAAAATACAACACTAAAAAAGGAAACACAATAACATTTTAGAAAAAAAAACCAAAACAAAATAAAACATTTAACGAAACAGAAAGTTTTAGAAAACAGTGACATTTCAACATTTTAGGAAACAAAGTAAAATTTAGCAAAATGTTTCACAAAACATGACTTTTCAACAAAATGCATCAGCAGTTAATCAAACACAATGACAATTCAGGTAAATCACATGAAATACAATAACATTAATAGAACATTTGACAGTACAATATTTCATGAAGCACAACAACATTTCATAAATGACAACAAACAAAACAAACAAATGACAACAAACCATGGAACAACAGTTGAGGAAAAACAATGACATTTAAGGAATACACAACATTTCAGATGATAAAACATAGCATTATAGGAGACACAACATTTAGAAAAGGTTAAAAACACACAAAAAAACAACCCTGCAACACAACATTTCAGAAAACATAGCATTTTAGAAAACAGGGCATGTCACAAAATACAACAAGATTTTGGAAAACAGAAATTAAAAAAAAAAAATTCACAAAACTAACATTTCACGAAACATGACTTTTCAGAAAATGCATCAGCAGTTGAATCGCAATGACATTTCAGACAAAACACAAAACCCTTGAGAAAAGTAACAGTCATATTTCATGAAAGGCAACACTTAACAAAACACAACTTTTCAAAATGTGACAGCAGTTGATAAAACACAATGACATTAGAGGAAATACCGTAATGTTAAAAAACTTTACACAGAAGAACAATATTTAATGAAAGACAAAACAGAATAGATTTCATGTAACAACTTTTAAGAAAACATGAAATTTCGAAATTTTCAGTTTTCTGAAATTTTGTTAGTGTTTTTTTGACCGTCAAGGCCACTGTATTTAAAAGTAACTTTCTTATTATTTTATATAATACTAATCACAGAGTTACATTTATATATATATATATATATATATATATATATATATATATATATATATATATATATATATATATATATATATATATATATATATATATATATATATATATATGTATAAAATCTCCAAATTATTAAGTGAAGAGTGATAAACAATTACTATTTCAAGCAGGAAAGCAGGTAAAGTTTTTAATTAGTCCTGATTTATGTTTTAACTGTACATTGTACTTGAATTTTCTAATTAATTATTTTTTGAAGGTATGACCTGTAATTATAGATAAAATTAGATATTGCTCATTTTGGGCTATAAATGTTTGAAGTCTTGAATGTTAAGTACATGCAGGTTTCAACACAAAAAAACTCCATTATCGCTGGATAAAACAGGGAAAACCTTGGTGTATAATTGAATTTGTGTGGATTATGTCATAGTTCCAGTGTGTGTTGACGTGTTGTGACTGATTACTCAGACATGTTGAGACCCTCACCCTCGTGTGCAGATACAGATGTGTGTTCACGTGTGCTGTGTTTTCCCATTAATCCATGAAGAATCCTCTTCCTCTAACACTTCCTCTTCCTCCCAGGATGTCAGGGTCACATCAAAGGGAAGAACCGTGACCTTTGACCCCGTGACCCCAGTTTAGCGGCTTTACGAGCGAGTGGTGCGAGAATCCATTAGCTACAGCCGCATCATCAACAACAACAACGACATAGCCAGAAACGCAAAAGCACAGAGGGCGATTTCAGTCCGTTTTCACTGTGAAATCTATCTTGTTGTTTTCTCATTTAACTTAAAGACATTATACATTATGTAGATTCTGTCAAACACTGGTACATGTTTACACCCTCCAAATGTGTCTGACTTTTACACATATATGACCTAAATTTGATGTTTCAGGTGCGTGCTCATCACACAAAGCAACAATGGACATGAGTAAATTGGTTTCTAAAGCGTGTTCATGCAGTTACAGACACTTTGTTGGTATTTTACAATGTTTTAGAGACTTAAAACACTGATTATGTGTGGAGGAGAACCCAAATGTAGAAAAAAGTGCTTGTTTTGCTAAATATCTATAATAGTGCAGACATTAGACTGAAGAAGTTGAAATCAAATACAGGATTGTGACTACAACATATGCATCTACTGTTGCTGAACTCAGGTTCTTTGGAGAACTCTACCATGATAAACCCATGTGAATGTATATGTGTATGTATGTAACAGTGTATATATGAATTTGTACATCTATATGTAAGTGTATGCACATGAGTATGTATATGTGCATATATGCATATGTATGTATACGTAGGTGTATGTGTATATGATATATGTGGATATGTATATGTATGCATGTGTGCATGTATGTACGGATATGTATATATATGTGTATGTATGTGTGTATATATGTATATGTGTACAGATGGATAGATGTGTACATACAGGGTGGGGAAGCAAAATTTACAATGAACATTTAGTTGTTTTTTCTCAGCAGGCACTACGTCAATTGTTTTGAAACCAAACATATATTGATGTCATAATCATACCTAACACTATTATCCATACCTTTTCAGAAACTTTTGCCCATATGAGTAATCAGGAAAGCAAACGTCAAAGAGTGTGTGATTTGCTGAATGCACTCGTCACACCAAAGGAGATTTCAAAAATAGTTGGAGTGTCCATAAAGACTGTTTATAATGTAAAGAAGAGAATGACTATGAGCAAAACTATTACGAGAAAGTCTGGAAGATACTATTAAAGAAGAATGGGAGAAGTTGTCACCCCAGTATTTGAGGAACACTTGCGCAAGTTTCAGGAAGCGTGTGAAGGCAGTTATTGAGAAAGAAGGAGGACACATAGAATAAAAACATTTTCTATGATGTAAATTTTCTTGTGGCAAATAAAGTCTCATGACTTTCAATAAACTAATTGGTCATACACTGTCTTTCAATCCCTGCCTCAAAATATTGTACATTTTGCTTCCCCACCCTGTATATGGATGTATATGTATGTATGTATATATGTACAGATTGTTGGTTTAGACAAAGGGGTGAGAGCTAATAAGCTATGTGTCTTCTCACTCCTTTTCGAATATGACTTTTTTTTTCTTTTTCTTTTTGCGTGTATCATTATTTTATGCTTCCTTGAATTTTCATTTCTATATTATGTTGTACAAAGAAGTCAAATAGTAGTTATCAGGAAGCTTGTATCATATCCATATTTGAAATAAATAAAAAAAAAACAAAAAAAAAAAAACAAGCCAGAGTACAGCTGAGCCCTTTCTATGTGGAGTTTGCAGGTTCTCTCCTCTTTATTCTCACTGTCTAAGACTATGTTGTTCACTCTGTGTGTAAATGTGAGAGTGAATAGTTGTTCACTTCCTAATGTCAGCCCTGTGATAAACTGACTACATATCCCAGTCTACCTCATTTTCTCCAGATGTTAGCTAAGATCGTCTCCAGCCCCCTGAGACCCTACAGCAGACGAAACTATTTGAGCATGAATGTATAACTATATAGATGTGGACATTATGAAAGGATTATATTTATGTATTTATTTGGAAGGCACATCAGGTTTAGATTCAGGTTACTTTATTTATACCCATAGGTAGATTTGTTTGACAGTGCACACTTATAAGACTGTTGTGTCACTGGTGACACAGCTGCACACTCGTCATTCTCTCCATAGTCTTTAAAGGGATTTAATGAACGTAGTATACTATACCAATGTAAATATGCCAGGGTTAGCATCGTATCTGTATCTGATCTCATGTACCTTTATGCAAACACATTTTTCTTATATTTTATCCTGTTGCTCCCTTGAACAGTGAATTTTTCTGTTGCATAATCTAACCTAATCTAATCTAATCTAATCTAATCTATATACAATAAAATGATACATATTTCAACATATATACAGTCTAAGATCTGTAAATTGCAGTCCAGTCACACTAAACATGGTATAAAGTACATATTTCAAAGTGAAATAATTAAAGTGCTGTTATTATGTATGTGCATAATATCCGGAGTGAGACACAAAACACTTAACCAGACGAGTACACAAGACATGTTCAAGACAAGTTCATGGAAATGTTCAAGATGGAACAGCAAAGACAATAACATATATTAAATATCTCGTTTTTATAATCATCATTAATACATTCATGATCCGTTTGTTTCTAAAAGCCTGGTGAGATTACATTCAGATGTGTGTTTTCATAACTAATGAGAGCTGATAGTCCACACTGAGTGCTGTGTGTGTGCACTGCATTTGTGAATCTAAATGGGGCTAACCTGTATTTAAAACAGCCCTTGGTGTTGCTCCCTGTTTCTGTCTTTTTTACAATGAGTAACTTATCTAAACCATCCCCTCTTCAGCATTCAACTTCAATTGCCTATTTATCCATTTTGGTTTGCATGCAGCCCGTTGTTAGTATTCCGGTACACACCTCAACAAAGCCATTATCATAAAAACACACATTCACATGCAGATGGATAGCTCTTAGCCTCTTAGCTCCACAGTTAATGGCGCTAGCCACTTAATTAAGGTCACTTATGGACAAACTCTGTTAGCATGGGCACTAATAAGTACTGCCCAGACAATGGGACTGTGTGCGTGTGTGTGTGCCAGTGTGTGTATGGTAATGATATTGCTGTAAAGCCTGACCCGCAGTCTCCATTACCTCCAGCTTATTGAGTGGTTTGTTTTGCAGAGTGGCTCTTAGAGGTGGGTATCATTGAAATTTCACTAGATGGACAACTGGACACTTTAGAAAATGCATCACAATACATTTTATGCTGAAGTGTGTGTGTGTGGCCCGGTTGAGGGGCAGCCAGAGACAGAAAAAAAAGAGATAAAGTATCTGCTGCTTTCTCACCAAAACCCATGTGGAAACTGAATATCCGGCACATCGTTAATTTATAGCTCCCTGCTCTCCTCCTGCTCTCCCTCCGTCCTCCCTTCCGGACTCTCTCTCAAGTTGCCTCATCTAAAAACAATTAGTTCCCCCAAGCAGACTGACCAACCAGGCAGGTTCCACAGTGTCTGCTCCGCCTGGACGGGAGTGTGGGCTTGTGTGAGTGTTTGCTGCCATCCCGCTGGGGAGTGGATCGTTGCCCTCTAACATCACCACACAGGATGCTTCCGAAGACTCTGCGACCTTTCACCTTTAGCGGCCAGGATGAGAGACGAGGGGAAAGCAGGGGAGTGAAAGAAGGATGCAGTAGGAAGAGCCCCCCACCCCCCATGAAAGCTTAAAACGGGACAGAGGAAACCTGATGTCAGCCTCCCCGGGACAGTGTGTGTCTACATGATGGTTGAATGAGCTGCAGGTAGTTTTCATGAACATAAATGTCATGTCAGTTCAAAGACAGCAGCAAGTGTTCAGAAGCCATCTGCAAAATGTATGTCAGGAGAACCATAAAATACATCATTTAGAATACCAGATATGACTGAGTGTATTGGTTACATTTACAGACTTAAAATCATTTACTTTCACTGAAGCTGTAAATGTTAAATAAGTCTGGATTTAGGCTATCCTTTAGATATTATTAACTTTTTTTTTTTTTTAACAACTAGCATTATGTAATACTAAAACCTGTCTCTTTTTAGCATTTTTTGAATGAAAGCATATTAAATAAAGTTAAAATATATACAGGGTGGGGAGGCAAAATTTACAATATTTTGAGGCAGGGATTGAAAGACAGTGTATGACCAATTAGTTTATTGAAAGTCATGAGAAGTTATTTGCCACAAGAAAATTTACATCATAGAAAATGTTTTTATTCTATGTGTCCTCCTTCTTTCTCAATAACTGCCTTCACACGCTTCCTGAAACTTGTGCAAGTGTTCCTCAAATATTTGGGTGACAACTTCTCCCATTCTTCTTTAATAGTATCTTCCAGACTTTCTCGTAATAGTTTTGCTCATAGTCATTCTCTTCTTTCCATTATAAACAGTCTTTATGGACACTCCAACTATTTTTGAAATCTCCTTTGGTGTGACGAGTGCATTCATCAAATCACACACTCTTTGACATTTGCTTTCCTGATTACTCATATGGGCAAAAGTTTCTGAAAAGGTATGGATAATAGTGTTCGGTATGATTATGACATCAATATATGTTTGGTTTCAAAACAATTGACGTAGTGCCTGCTGAGAAAAAACAACTAAATGTTCATTGTAAATTTTGCTTCCCCACCCTGTATATTATTAACTGTGTAGGGAAATTTAGCCAGGATTTTCCCCCATCCTAATACACACAACACCTAACATTAGCATTAGCACTGAGCACCTTAGGAGCTGTGAGGATGCTTTGGACCAACTCCAGGTCTTCATGAGGATCTGGGTCTAAGATTCTGACAGGAGATTTAACTTATCTGTACCTGTTTTTAATGATGGGGTGGGGGTGGGGGGGAGTCCAGAGCACCCCTGACCCCTGTCACCACAGAAAGGCTCTGGTTTGTTTGAGAATCGAACCAGAGACTCCTAGCTGTGAAGTGGAAGTGTTAACCAAAAAGGTGCTAAGTTGATTAACATAGAAGGCATTGAGTAGGGTTACTGACATTTACATACAGAGTTAAATAAATTTCCCCGTAGTTAACGTGTCTAATGACCTTGACCTCTATCAGGTGTCCTGCATGTTGAAAACTGACACGATAGAGCAGGGGTGTCAAACTCATTTTAGTTCAGGGGCAGGGCTCAAAATTAACTTTTTGACCTAGGAGCACTGTGCTCCTAACCCTAAAAAGTTAGGAGCACAGGCTAAAATCTAGGCGCACCACTATTATATAAAAAATTTGGAGAACAAGCAAAACTCTTGGCCATACCAAGTAATATTCCTATATGTATTTAATCAATGTTAACAAGTATTTAATCAATGTGTGGTATATACTTTAGTTGGTTCTTGGAGAAGAAAGACGAATCACACCATTATTTGCAACAACCAACTTTTTTATTTCATGGCCTAAAGGCCCTTAGGGGCCGTTTACACGGCGTCGGCTTCAGTCGACTCCGGGAAGATTTCATCGCGGATTAGCCTTCTGTTACCATGGAAACGGTGCCTAGAGTGCCTGAATCCAGAAACTTTTGATACCAGGGTCCAGGGTGGAACGTTATCGATACGCTCCGCATTCCAGCTCCGTTGTTAACGCGAGTCGGAGCGTTCCGGGGTAAAACATGACGTCACCGCATGCACGCGCAGCCAAGAACCGCCAGTTAACCCACTCCGGGCCAGTTGGTGGCGGTAATGCGCCTCCAAGCTGGTTTGCCAGCCTCTATGACACAATAAAGCTGCAGAAAAAGAAGGAACAACCACAACAACAATGGCCGGTTTCAGAACAACATACGTGCTGCTAACTGTGCTCAGCTCGTCTGTCCAGACAAAGAAGTCCTGCGTCTTTGTACGACCACTCGCCATTGTTGTTTGTAAATAGTGTTGTCTGCCTCCTCCTCTTCTTCTTCTTCTTCTTCTTCTCCTCATTTAAAGGCTGTCTAAACCGGAAATTGTTTGTGCGCAGGCGCCTGTTTTACCACCACTGTTTCACTACAGCTCTACATCGCCAGCTACTGGTCTGGCATGGCCACTGCAGCGTATTCAGCCGTCCTCGCGGACTCATGTGAACGCAGATCGTTATCATAGCGGCGTCGTCTTAACGCGGAATGATTTTATAACGCAAAGGAGAAATCTTTGCGGAGTGTTGCCGTGTAAACGTACCCTAGTCACTGTGGTCTACACCACGCCTGAAGTCAGGAGATTGTTTCAAACGTCGGTGGAGTTATTTGATCCCTTTGTTTATGCCGCCTGCGCACGCGAGGGGGCGGGGACTAGATTTTCCGCTTCAGTCAGCGGGGCGTGGAGCTTGTTTATTTTCAGCTGACGTGTTACTTCTGCAGCCATTATTCTAGGCGCACGTATTAATTTTCGCTCATTTTTTTATTGGCGCACCGTGCGATCGTAATCTCAAAAACAGTCGCACTACCGAAATTCTCAGGCGCATGCGACCGTAATTCAGTCGCAGTCACGAGCCCTGAGGGGCCACATACAACCCAATATGATCTGAAGTAGGCCAGACCAGTAAAATAATAACAGTGAAAAAAGCAAAATTACATTATGAAAGTGTTTACGTCTATAAAGTTTCCTTAAAAATGTGAATAACATGAACAACCTGAAATGTCTTAAGAAAAACAAATGTATTTTTCTTTTGTTTGCTTTTTTTTTTTTTTTAACAATATTATACCTCAGTTTATCATTGATAAAATGCATTACAACTAATTTAGAGTCCTGGGTTTTGTTTTAGCTGCTGCACATGAAGACACCTTTCTGAAAGATGGTGGTGCCGTGGTTACATCACACAAGAGCACATCTCCTACTTTTTCTAATACTCTATATCACTCTGAATTATCTTAAATGACATGTAAAGGGGTCATATTTTGCTAAACCCATTTTTATTAGTCTGTGGTACATTTATTTGTGTATTTGGACCTTAATAGTTCATAAAGTTTGAATTTGAACCCTCCATGTGCTGCAAAGCTATCTTTATATTCATTTTGGCAAAAATCGAGTGGATTTCTACAACTTGTTTTAATTCCTGCTTAATTTGTTACATCTATAACTACAGTCGTGAAAAAAAATTATGAGATCACCCCTTGTTTTCTTCAGTTTTTTGGTCATTTAAATATCTGGTACAACTAAAGGTACATTTGTTTGGACATATATAACAACAAAAATAGCTCCTTGTAGTGTAATTTAAGAGCTGATATCTAGCCATTTCCATGGTTTTAACCAGAAGTTCCTGCAGCAATAGCTATGGCATTGTACTGCCAAAAACAGTGCTTTTGGGCACTCCTTTTCTGCTTGTTGTAGTCACATGGTACACGCAGGAATTGGTACTTGATTGCAAAACTATTGTTTTTGATGACTTTGGTCTATTAATTTTTTCTGCGACTGTAGTTACATCATCACATTTGGACATACAAGGTCAAGACTTCTGATGAACATACACCCTAACTGTTTATCAGCTTTGCAGCAACCCTTCAGGTGCTGCAAAGCTATCTTTATATTCATGTTGGCAAAAATCCAGTGGATTTCTACAACCCGTTTTAATTCCTGCTCAATTGGTTATGTTTTATGACTAGTTACGTCACAACATTTGCACATATAAGGTCAACACTTTTGATGAACATTTCTCCAAGTATGCCATAATTGTTTGTCATCAGCAGCGGTTGTAGTAAAAACTGAAAATATGTCCAAACTTTGAGCCGATTACCTAAAAGAGTCAGTTGTTGGTTGAACGGGACAGAGCAGCACAGCCAACAACCTGGAGGGGGTGGGGCATGAAGTGGCTCATCTGCATTTAAAGGGCCAGCGTTCAAAACGACCTTTCTGGTGTCATTACTCAAAAATAGGATTGAAGATGGACCTGTGGAGTTGAATTAATGAAGAATTCAGATCCAAGCAGAGCATTTACAGTTTATGTAGACCACAGGGAAATGTTTTAAAATGCATAATTCCATTTAAAAAACACAAAATGTCACTCATTTAATGGCATGTTTTGTGTTTCTGTAGAAAAAAACAACCCTATCAGCACCGCTTACATAAGGTACTTAACATAAGTGTTTTGATCTGCTGCACAGTCATGAATGCATTGTATCCAGACAAATGTTTTCCATGTAATGACACGTTATGTATGTAATTTCATGTATCCTATGTCATGTTATCCAGTCATCATACTGATCATCGGGTTGGTTTTTGCAGAGAAGCTAATTTCATTCATGTGTTCAGCGACTGAGAGACAGTGACTCATTGCTCCCCGGGTGACAGCAATTGATTATGTTCTCACAAAGACACTGAAGAACAGCTGCTTCTTCCTTTTTTTCTTTCTTTCTCTCCATTCACCAAGCAATCTGTCTTTCACATCCCTTGCTCTCCTCTCCTTTCAGCTCGGTTCTTCTCTTTTCGTGCACACACACATATCCTGCTTAATTCTTTCCACGTTTTTTTCTCTTTCTCCTACTTTCATTGAAAGCTGAGAAAACTTAGTTCTTCTCTACACTTTTTGTGAAGCGGCGGTTGTGTTTGACTGCAGCAGATGCATTGTGTTTGTGGTCTCATCATCAGGAGCCCAAAGGTCAGAGGTCATATAAATAGTTGTCAGGGGGGCCTCGTCCCTGGAGAGACAGATTCATTAAGGATGTTATTAGTTGAGCAACAAGAAACTCAATGTAAATATAATGTCTTTCTCTCACTTTCCCACTGAAACAACAATACCTGATGAAATTATGAGGTTAAGATGATTGTCAGAAATGACTTAACCAAGTAAATTTTTTTCACATATCATTTGCCTCACAGCATAATTGTCATAATAGCATAATAGTCGTATTTTTGGCTCATTCTTCATCATTCATCTTCTGTGTTTTTCAACCTTGAGGTCGCCTGGAGTTCAAATGGGGTCACCTGAAATTTCGTGTAATTGATGAAAAAAATAAATAAATAAATAAAATAAAATAAAATAATAATAATAATAATGATAATAATAATGATAATAATAATAATAATAATAATAATAATAACAGCTATGTGGTGAGTTGAGAGAGACAATCACAATATATAAAACACATGACAAACTGAAGCTGAAACTGGAGCACTGTGGTACTGTTTATCTTTCAAATCCATAATAATATACATTATATATCCTAAATGTCATCTAAAATTAGTATTTATTTGCAACATAGTATAGCAAACTACTACATGATCAAAAACAAATTATTTTAGCGAAAAAAAAAGTCTCAATTTTAAATGCCTGGGGTCGCCATAATTTTTTGATGTTCAAATGGGGTCAGGAGCCAGAAAAGGTTGGGAACCACTGGGCTATAATCTAAAAAAATGTATCCCCAGTTTTCCAGGTGAAAATCCTTTTAGTGGATTCATTTGCTCATTTGCATCATTTTTCTTCTTAACACTCACATTCTAGCATTACATGTCTCTGGTATAAATGACTGAATAGCTGCTTTCTTGCTATGTGCACTCAGGTAGAAACACAGGCTTCATTTTAATAATTTGATGCCTTCCAGATGGATAGACTATCACAATATTAGCAAAAGATTATATACAGTAATAGTTGAAATCAGTTGAGTGATTTTTAAGTCTTTCTCAAGCATGTGTTTGAGTTTTTAACCCATAAAGACCCAGTGCTACTTTTGTGTCAGTTCCTAAATGAATTTTTCTCTCTAGATGACCATTCTTAAGTGATTTATAACCTTTTATTATAATATTTCTCTCTTTATTTTCAGTTTTTTCAAAGTAAATTATGTATTTTTTTATATTTAATTCATTGATCATGTAGATCACAGGTGTCAAACATGCGGCCCGGGGGCCAAATCCGGCCCACCAAAGGGTCCAGTCCGGCCCCTGGGATGAATTTGTGAAATGCAAAAATTACACTGAAGATATTAATCATTTTAGTTCAGGTTCCACATACAGACCAATTTAATCTCAAGTGGGTCGGATCAGTAAAATACTATCATAATAGCCCATAAATACTCACAACTCCAAATTTTTCTCTTTGCAAATGTAAAAATTTTCATGTCATTTTACTGTATTTACACTAAAACAAACTAACATTTCACAAAAACATGAATAACCTCAAGAAATATAAACATTTTGAAATGTCTGAAGCGTTTACATGTTTAAATGATAAACTGAGACATAATATTGTTAAAATTGCACTTAGTTTTCTTAAGAAATTTCAGTTGTTTTAAAGAATAGTTGGTATATGTAAACATTTTCATCACAAAATTTTACTTTTTTTGCTCTAGAACATAGAAGAAAGTTTGGAATTGACATTATTCATATATTATTATGTTATTATTTCACTGGTCCGGCCCACTTCAGATCAAATTTGGCTTAATGTGGCCCCTGAATGAAAATGAGTTTGACACCCCTGATGTAGATGCTCATTAGAGCTCAGAGTAAATTCAAAGGTTATTATATCAAAACAGACAAAAAGTGACTTTTTCAGCAAATATATCAATAAATGCAATGAAAACCAAGTGTGTCCATCCACTGTCATTGATCCAACTCCATGGGTTTTACTGGTGAGTCAACGTTGTAGACGACAGTGTTTCTATGTTCACTACAAATGGGTCATGTCATTTTAGATCAGTAGATGCTTTTGTTCGCCAGTGGATGTTTGGGTCTTTATGGGTTAATTGTGTTGCTTACTTTGTTTTACACCAACTGAATAAATCCACTCACATTCTCCACCATCTGAGTGTGAAAACATGTTTAGGAACGGTCAGTCAAAGACAAAGACAGTCAACATAGTTAACTTTTTACATGTTTATCATCAACATGTGAACTTTCCCACTGTGGACATGTCATGGTAGCATCAGTTTCTAACCCCTGTACCCCTCTGCCAAGTGCATCCCACAGCACTGCTTCCACAGCTCTTAACAAAACAGCCTTATTTGATCCAGATCATCAGGTTTCAGTGCTGAGCCATAATGTAGCTGAAATTACCTCGACAAATTGCACAGTTTATTGTCTTTGTTGCCCACTTCTCTCCATTGACCACTAAAAAGCACATTTTCCTCTCTGTTTTGTCCAGTTTGATGCCTAAAACAAACATGTAACCAGTGTTTAATGGAAGCCTCATGTGTATGTTTAGTCTGTAAACTTAAAAGATGGTACACTTTTATTCATCATCGCAGGAAAATTCATTACAACACAGAACACAAAGATTTAAGGTCTGTTGGCAGCTTAAAAATGAAAAATATGAATAATGTATTGTACAACAGTTAAAGCTTCACCATTCTTTAAAACATGCATGAACAATAATAATAATGCAAAGTAAATGAGCAACACCATATTAAATCTTTTTTTTTTTTTCGTGCACAGTGGACTTTAAAAATCTACTTGGTTGCAGCTGCAAGTGATTGCGCTTTTAAAATGTCAGTGTACATGGCATTTTATCTGACTTTTATTATATTTTAATGTATATTTTATGCATATATTTAAAGGCTGCCAATGTTCTGTGGAATTTTGATATGCAGTGACAATAAATAACCAATGTGAAGGTTCATTGAAACTGTTAAGTTTATTATTACTGTGAATAAATCATACTTTAATTGGCCAAACATGCTTGAAAAGTCACAAAACTTTGCACACACCTCAAGTGGTGTAATACTTTTGACTTTGGGGTTTAGTGCATTGGAGAGGTAATATGGCTTTATTGCACTTTCAAAAAGAGTCAAAGATTAAGCCCTTGCATGATGTTTTATCTAGATCAGGGGCGGGAAATTAATTTTCTTATGGTACTACTTGAGAAACTCTGACAGTTGTTAATACACTCGCAGCTCTGCTCAATATTTATCTCTTTAAAAACAGTAAATGAAACAATACAATGTTAAAATGAAAATGTGGAGCAAAGAATACAACTATTTAAGGAATATTCACAAAAACATTTTTGAAATTTGCAAAATCAACTCCACATTAACTTTACATAAAAAACGCATAAATAAATGCATCCAGCTTTGTTTGTTTGCACATCTCAGTTCATTTCCTTTTTCTTTACCTCTGACTTCAGTTAAAAAATACTTAGAAGTCCATGTCATGTTAAAAACTCTGCATTCTGAATCAATCTGTCTTTTTTTGGTGTTTGCTTACATTTTCATGGGCTGAAACTGACCAACAAACCAATCAGTGCATAACCCTTATGTTAAGTACAGAAAGTACATCCAAAAAAACGTTAATTTAGCAGATCCTTCAAAATAAAAGCAGTGTTGTTGTATTGGTTGCATCTATTATGATGATATACTGTATATTTGTACTGACTTTTAATTTGCTAATGACCTCCTTTGGGCCTGTCAGGGTCGGCTATCAGCCCTTACAATACCCAGGTCTGATCTCGATGAACCAGATTATGCTCATGTTTCAGGCCCTGACCTACAAAAAGAGTCTTGTGAACCAAACAGGGCATTCAGAAGGTGCAGTTTTTGCCCTATTTTTCCCTGTTCTACTTCTCCGAACTCCTTAGAGCAGTGGTTCTCAGCTCATTTCACCTCGCATTTTTTCACGTTAATGGTTATAAATTTAAAAAAAAAAAAAAATTACAAACTTAAGTGTGTATGCATATTTATAATGTCATTTTTTTCAATGATCTTTTTATTAAGTTTTCAACATTTCAGTCGCATAACAAATAAATAAGGAAATAAGGGAAGAAGAAACAAACAACAAAAGAAAATACATAGCAATATAATGTCATCTTTGAAAACTGAACATAGATCTTTTCTTCTCTGCATTCAGAGTACACTGATCTGTTGACAAAATGTATGAACTTCACAGATATGCTGATTCTGATGAATAAGCATACATGCATAAATAAGACATGTCTACAAAATGTGTTGGTTGTGTTGATGGTTTTATCATCACTGTTCATAAGGGTCAACAACAACGTAACCTTAGCCTTATGCCTTTCACTCAAATCCTCATCTGTCAAAATAAAAGCCTGACATGAGATTGCCACAACCACACCAGCTGAGAAACCTGGCCTTAGAGAATTAACGTGACAGACTTAAATTCAATCAGCTTCAACATCAGATCTTTGTAATGAAAAGTTGTAAAAATAGTGACTTTTTATAGAATGATGACTTACTACAATGAAACAATTTTAATGTTTTGGCATCAATGTCTATCTTGTCTTGCAAAAAATCATGGGAGACACAAGGGATCATGGGAAACATAGTCTTATATAGCATTCATCTATAAATCAACTAAAAATAAAGTATATATTATTGTTAACAGCTCCTTATTAATTAAATTACAATATATCTGTATTTGCATTTGCGCCTGTCACTTTATTTCTCTAATTCATCTGTCAGTTTACTTTTTCCACTTTATTTAGTACTTTATTCTGTCATGTGGCTGAAGTTAAGTTTCATTTATGTGTTTCTTCAGCCCCTTGTAGTGTATAGTTATTACATTCTATGTTTATAAGTAATGCTGTCAAACGATTAAAATGTTTTATCAGATTAATCACAGGGTTGCTGTGGATTAATTTCAATTTTTAATTTATATTCATCGCATTTCATTTTGCATGAACAAACAGACTCAAGAAAGACGGGAATACATATGCATTTAACAAGTTTGTTGCAAGCCGGGCGACGTGTTAGCCCAGGTGCTAGCAGAATCCCCGACTAATGTATGCTTTGTGGTTAATGTGGTATTTTAAACTGGAAGTGCTTCAGTGAAAAGAAAACTCCTTTGTGCAGAGTGTGTATAATACTTTATGTCAGTCGACTGTTTTGTCTTGTTTTTTTTTTTTTGTCCTCATATTTCCATCAGAGGGCCAACGTGATGTTAAGCGTCTTCCATCTTTATGGGTTGGTTCTGCTGCCTGTCACTACCAGATCAACTGCCCATTTGTGCATGCACGAATAGGGATGGGAATCAATAAGAATTTAACGATTCCGATTCCATTGTCAATTTTGCTTATCGATCTGATTCTTTATCAATTCTCTTATCAATTCTCATTGGGTGAGGGAATAAAAGAGTACAAACGGGTGTGTTTGCGTTAACTGTCTTTTATATTTCCATCTCTGCACAGAATATATATATCATATACAGTATGCACAAATAATAATAACAGATGACGCAGGGTATGTACAGTGAAAGTGAAACTTAGACGCTTTACTAATACCTCTATTGCCACATTTCCACTATGTGGAACTGACTCAGCTCGGCTCCTGTTGTTGTGCACCTCATTTCCTTTCCACTACCATCAGAAACTTGTATTTGTGGGGGCACCACATTAGTTGCCTGCACCAGAACCAGGCCCGGATGACAGCCTGGTGTTTGCTCTGCCGCTAGATTCACAAACGCTGCTAAGTAGCGTATCAAATACGTAACATTCCCGTGAATGAATCACATGCTGTGGACAAATGTTTTAGCATATTGGAGGGATTCCACCCTTTTGAAGAAATGGAAGCTTTGACAGTGTTCCAGTGGACCTGGTGTTGTCTTTTTGGGCCGTTTCTGCCTCAATGCCATGTTGGCTACGTTCTGACCAAAACAATTCAGCGTGCGTGTGACATCATCACGTATGCACAACGGCGGAATTGATAAGCAGAATTGTTAAGCAGGTACGCAAACGATGTCAAGGAATCGAGCTACTGGGAACCGGTTCTCAAAAAGAACCGGTTCTCGATTCCTATCCCTATGCACGACGCTAACTCTACTTGGACAAACTGCCTGAAATGCGTTGGCAAAGACATTCAGAGTCATTCTGCACTGCAGATGGGTTAATTGCATTAAAATTTTTAATCAGATTAATCATGATGATGGATTAATCTGTGTTAATGTGTTCATTTTGACAGCTCTAGTTCATAGTTGTATTTTTTCTGTTCTTTTTACTATGCACCTCTTTGGACTGTGGGCCTTAGAGGTATACCATTTCAGGCATATGTATGCGCTGCACATATAGTAAAACTGACAATAAAGCTGACTTTGACTGTGATTGAACTCTATGATGAGCCTAAATTAATTCAGCCGTCAATAAATTAGGAATATTTCCATGTACAATACTAAGTAAAATTACAACAGACATGTCCAACATAGTAGATACATGCATCAAGTCCAGATGCACAAAAAAGCCTCTTGAACCCATAACACACACATAATAACACTGTAAAGAAACCCAGACTTGAAGACATATGTATATATACCTACATCAAAACCCCTTGACCGCCTCTGCAAAAGGTGCAGGAGCCCAAACATCTCTGCTTGGAGCTATATTTTTATGTATTTTGCTAGAAATGAGACATTATAGAACATTCCTAATCTCATTTATAGACATGTTTCGTATTGTCACGCATGTATTTCACTGTTATTCATTCTCCTGAAAGTCCTCACTCCACTGCTGAAGATTTTGCCTTAACATGATCCTTGTGGCCTTAAAACAATTGCATTTCCAAAGGCAATGGGAAATAGATACATCAAAATAAAAAAAATAAAAATAAAAAATGAATGCGTAGAGAAAGAGACAGAATGAGAAAGGAACGGGTCTGGAGATCCTGAGACGAGGATTGACGGAAAAGGCGGAGATGGGTGAAGGGATAAAAGATGGATTAAGGTTGTGTTTCAGATTGGCAGGAGCGCCGCGATGTGCTCCATATGTGTATTCAACGTGTATGTGTTAAGTGTGAACCGTAAGCTGAGAGATGTGCGACTTTATTTGTTGCAATGTTTATTCCAGCAGCAGCCGTTCCCCACGTCTCAGAAGGAGAAAGCCGTCTTACCCGGCGTACTTATCTCAGTCTGCTGTGGTTTAACTGTTTGTGTATGTGCAACCCCCTTACATGTGATAATGACAGCTGTAATGCCTGTCTGATATCTCCTCAGCTCTGAGACCTCAGTTGCATGTTTGCATGTGTTTGTGTATGTGTTCGGGTGCATGTACCTGAAACATGCACTTGGGACAGACATCTAAAAGCTCTTTGTGCGAACACAGGAATGCATCGAGGAGGGATCGTCTTAAACGTGTGTGTGATGAATGGTCTATGACAGGTGTCGGGGATGAGCTCTCCAATTATCACACTTTAATGTTTCCTGTTCACACATAAACACACACACACACACACCTCACTGTGAAGAACAAGAGGACAAAGTGAAAATACAGTGAGTACACACAGCCCAAAAAGAAAGACTCAAGACTTTTATATTTATACTTTCATGTTAGTATCACACTGCAGATCTATCATAAATTAAAGTATTGTCATTATTATTTATAGTGCATGTCAAACAAACTGCAGCACAAAAATAAGCTTAAAATAAGATGCAACAAAGAAGACACCTCTGTAATGTAAATAAATCAATGTGTCAAGCATCTCAAAAAACTTTCAACAAGAATTAGAGCCTTATAACTTCATCTAAATGTACTAATTTTGTTTCATTGTTATGATATTTAAATATATACATAGTTTAACTTATGAGAGGAAATAAATATAAATGAGATATCCGGTTACCTCCCATTAAATGCATTTATTTGTATTATTACCTCCGCCAAGGAGGTTATGTTTTGTCGGCGTTGGTTTGTCTGTTTGTCTGTGTACAAGATAACTCAAAGAGTTATGGACGGATTTGGATGAAAATTTCAGGAAATGTTGATACTGGCACAAAGAACAAATGATGAAATTTTGGTGGTGATCGGGGGTGGGGGGTAGCGTCCACTGATCTGCCTTGGCGGAGGTGTGCGCTCTACGAGTGCTTTTCTAGAAAAGACCGCGCAGACCTCCACCAAGGCAGGTCAGTGCCCCCCCCCCCCCCCCCCCCCCCACACACACACACACACTCTGGATCATCACCTAAATTTAATCATTTGTTCCTTGTGCCAGTATCAACATTTCCTGAAATTTTCATCCAAATCTGGGGCACTGATCTACCTTGGTGGAGGTCTGCGCTCTCTGAGTGCTTCTAGTTTAAATAATATGTAAATTAACCAAAATTGTGATTTATCCAACATGTGTCTATTTGAAAGTGCTGCTTTACCTGTTTATGATAATAGTATAAATTATAAATTATAAAATAAATTATTGTTGTTTTTTTTGTTTTGTTTTTTTTTAACTTGGAGCCTGTTTACATCTATATTAAAAATCTGATCATTACCTGATTTTGGAGATATCAGAATATTCAAGTGATCACGTAAACAGCATAATCTGATATGAAATCGAATTAGCACACTTGGATTTCTCCGTAATACTCTGATGTCTTCGTGCACAGGAATTCCATGCAGCATCAATTTTGCTGTCTCTTGGTGAGTGCTGAACCCAAATGCCAAATGCAAATGCCGTTACCTCCATCCACCGGCTATACTCCTTTTTAAAACAACACTGGTGGACTGTATACTTTTATGTTGTAGCTTGCTCGCTCGTTTTCTTGCCTAATACGTGAGAAACTGCTTTCACTTCCTACAATGCAATTTCCGAAAAGGCCCAAGGGATGTTTCAGTTTGTTATGTAAACAAGTGAATTGTGTTTATGATGGAATTCACCGTGAGGGAAGTGATTCAGGTGCATAAGCACAGAAAGACTAATGGATTAGTGATAATTAGGCAAACACTGGGGTTTTATAAATCTGAAAAATAAATAAATAAATAAATAAAATCATGTGCTGCTTTAAAGACATGAGAGGACACTTACTGCATCAGTTACTGTTAAATAAACAGTCTGGACAAAACAAGTAACTGCCTGGATTTAACTAAGTAAATAGTTCAGATCCTTCCATGGGTAAGTACTGCAGTGGTTCATAATGTTTCGGTTGTAGCAGGTTATTTAACTCTAACTGCAGTAAGTGTCCTCTCATGTCTTTAACATCATACAGATGGGACAATGCCAGGATTGATCAGGATCATCAGGCTTATGACAGAATGGTTCAGGGAGAATGAAACATCATTTACACACATGGATTAGCCTACATAAAGTCCAGACTCTAAGGCTACATTCAGACTGCTGGTAAAAGTGGCCCGAATCTGATTTTTTGCCCATATGTGACCTGTATCTGATCTGTTAAAGACAGTTTGAACAGCACAAATCCGATTTTTTAAAATCCAACCCAAGCCACATTCATATGTGGTCCTAAATCCAATGCCTATCTGATATTTTGCAATGCGCCTACAGTCTGAATGGCCAGGTCACATTTATCAGACCTTTACGTCATTGAAATGTGACAAACATCACAATTCCGTGTCCCAGGAGGAGGAGCGGTGGGAAAAACATATTTACTTCCATAAACATAGTGCATACCTGCGTGGTCACATATCATGTCAGGCTCTCTTTTGTGCCTGTGGATCACTTCAGGGTCGCATTCAGTTCATACTCTAAACTGATAGAAGTCATATTTAATGTGTAATATGAACGAGCACACACAAAAAAAATTGGATGTCACCAAAAAATCTGAATTGTGCATTAAGACCTGTTGTCTGAACATAGCCTAACTTGGGATGTGATGAAGCCTTGATGCAGCAGTCCAATTCCCCATCATCAAAAAATCAATAATCAATGCAACTATGGATGGAAAAGATACTATGAACCTTATTGTGACACTATATAAGAATTATGTAGCAAAAAAGATGTGACAGTGAATATCTCTTGTAATCAAAACCAAAGGTAGCGCAGTCAAATATTGCATGTGCGACTATTTTTTGGCTGGACAGTGTATATTAACCCAGTCAGAAAGGTCTCCCCAGTATTTGCCTCAGCCACAAATGAAAGAGCCAAACAAACTAAAATGTTCCAAATGTAATAAATAACAGCTTTTGTGGCAATTTAGTAAATTGCTAGTGTCCCATCTGATGTCATGTATGTGAATAATTACATGTTTTGTCAAAAGATCCGATGAGCAGTTCAATGCATCTTGAATTTTGTCAGGCTTTACGGAGTTAAATACACGTCAATCAGTCATACTTTCATCATCAAGTGTGTTTCATACAAGTCAGAGTGCTTCTAAGGTCATACTAGCATTGTAAACAATAAAGCATTGTAAAGATGAAACAATTCTATCCGTATACGTGTGCACATACATGTACCTCATTATCTGAGCTGCTTTTTCTACACTTTCCGTCACACATCTCCAAAGCTGTGACCATGTAAGCTTGTGAACATGTACCGTTTCATCGTCTGCGTTCATGACACTCATCTCCTTCCTGTCGTCTTTCATCCGTCTCTAGCGAAGCGGCCGAGTTGCGATTCCTTTGAACGCTCCGTATCTGCTGCATCAGCAATGTTCCAGGAACCGCGATGACGCCGTACGTTCACTGGCACTATCCTCAGCCTGTCAATCATCATCAGCGCCCTCTAGGAAAGCTGAAGGTGTTTATCTGAGCTGTGACTGGTGACGGATAGGTGCGTGTCTCCTGTTCTGCACACGCCACTGTACACGTATGTGATCTGTACTGCGCTTGTTAGAACCCGCTGCTCATTGAAGAGTACATTTTACATGATTTTGACATTTTAGTGATGTCTGGGACTAAAAAATAAGGCTAATGTTGAATGGTCTAAACCTATACTTCCTTGAACGGTCGCTTTAAGCTGCAGATGATAAAATCAGGAGGAAGGAAACGCCAGATTTCTTTCTAGACCTTCTGTGTGCACCTGTCTCATCTCAGTCCATTTCTACAGACTAAACACAGCCTGGACAAAACACTCTAAAGTTTCATCGAACCACTACACAAGGTTTGTACTTGTGGAAGAAGAAAGATTCTGGTCTTCTCGTTCACTGATTCACTAGTCAAGGGCCATCCCTCCGCCAATCAGATTGGTCAGACTGAATGACTGGGTAATGGCTGATTACACATGTTGAATCGACTGAAAAGAACGGCGACGGCATTAACGACGACCGATCGCATAGAAAACACCAACCAGACTCATGTCACCGACCTCACCCGACTACCCGATGATGTCTGACTGCCGAAAATCGGGTTGATGTGTCTTCACTCATAAATATAACACCATCTGTGCTATGATTTGATTCAATGTAATAATGAACTGTTGTTTAACTATCATCCGGAAAGTAAATGCTAAATGTTTGTAGTGTATTTCATCCTGTTAAAAGATCCATCAACTCTACTTTAACCCTTTCATGCATGAATTATGAGAACCTTAGTCAAGATTTGTTTTTTTCTGGAGTGTTTTTATACCTCCTTAGGCATAAAAAAAATTGCGATGGAGTTTTTATTTTTCATGGCATTACAAAAATGTCCATGCATTTAATTTTTTAAGTAAAGAAATATGTATTTAAAACCCAATCTCAGAAAGTAAAATGAAAACAATGAAATAAAAACATCTTTAAGGCTGCTAATTTGATGCTTTCTCACATTTTAGCATACTCTAATGCTAGTTATTACCTCATATAATATGCAAAAAACAACTCTTTTTGTGTAACAAATAACAACTGATTTACACTTAAAAATGTCACTGTAGATCAGGTTTATCAAGAACAGCAAAGTTATAGTAATGGTATGAATTGCAGTGTATTATGGGATGTTGCATAAATGTCCACTGTGTTGGCTCTTATGGAACTAAAACAACAAAACCTATGAATATACAAGAGAACAGCTGGAGAAGAACTATCCACTGGAGTGACCACAATGCATGAAAGGGTTAATGGTCAAGTTTAGATTTTGACAGTATTTTGTAGTTTTTAAAGAAAGATGCCCTCAAAAACCAAAGCATCTACTGATCTAAAATGTTAAATAACTTCAGAACCACAAATCCTATCAATATGTAATATAAGTATTTGGTGTAAAAAGCAGTTAGTCATCTTTTTATTTGGACGTTCAGAGACTCCATAGTTAAAGTAGAAAAACCGTCATCTTCTGGAACATTGATTCACCAATAAAACATGAATAGTTTATTTTTACCTTCAGTTAATGATATGTTTGTCAAAAAAAAAAGTCGCTTCTGATACAATAATCTTCTGATTTAGTCCGAACTTTCATGAACATCTACCTGATCTGTAAATTAAACTTAAAAAAATACCAGAATTTCACTGAAAAATGCAAAATGCAGGGGATAATATTATAATAAGTAGTGATAAATCTCTTAGGAAAGGTTAGATGTAGAGAAAAAATCATTTAGAAGTATTCACACCGAATTACAGTGGTTTTGTCGCATTAAACAAAGTGCTTTAACTGCCTGAACCTGATCGTCTACTGGACTTTGGATGTGGATTCGAGTCTATAATGTCCTACAACGTCCTGGATTTTCTCACTTTAACCCTCTTTATTTCCTTACAATAAAATGAAAGCATAGATGGCTTTTGTAGTAAAATACAATGCTGGTGGCTTCATGTATTCTGTAGAATAATCAGAGCTGTATCATCTGTCTCCGTGGGAAATCGAGTGCATATTATTTATTGTTCTGCTGCTTTTTTTTGCCTCCAGTTTTGATTTGGTTGAAGGATTATTTCCCTCACATTGATCGGCTGCTTAAATAGGATCTCCTGCAGATAAATAAAGTGATTAGGATTATTTGTGCTGCAGATTATCTGTGGATGATCTGTTATTTATTAGAGATTAGAAATGTGTTAATATTGTGGGGCTCTAGCATCTTCCATGTGGCTGCGTCATCTGTCCTTTACAAAGCTTCAGTTTTGTCAGTTGAATCTCACAGACATTAAGTAACACAGGTTGCAATATGTGCTTTTATACGTCTGATGCACTTTCAATGACACAATGCTGAAGTTGCTGCTTTTTTGCCTTTCCTCTGTATTTTTTTTTTGTGATCTTTTGTTTCTCCTTCACCTCAAACATCAGACAATCACCGACCTTTTCAAATCATTTACTGTCTTTTCAGTCTGGTTATAAACTGGAACGCGCTGATGCCACTCGCTGAATAGACTCTTTGAAACCATGAGATGGAATTTTCTTGTGTGCGTTTCGTGTGTTTGCACAGATCTGTATGTTTTTACAGAAAGCGTGTGTGTGTGTGTGTGTGTGTGTGTGTCGCGTGTGGCCTCTGTGTGTGTTTTGGTTGGATGACCGTCACAGGCTCATGAACTGGCCATGATCCATGCTGGTGCATACAGTATGTTTACATACGGTGCAGTGTGTGTGTGTCTCTGTGTGTGAGTCTGTGTGCATTAGTGTCAATGTGCTCATGATTCCTTTCTAAGCTCCTGAAGGAGGTGAGTGAGGAGCCGAGCACCAGTTCAGGGGTCTGATGGTGGGCCGGGCAGGCGTCCCACCGGGTTCCACCTTCAGAATGTTCCAGATCAATGAAGATGCGCCACCCAAAGAGGTTTGTGTATGTGTGTGTTTAACTTTGTGTTTGCATCTCTCTGATTAGTCTGAAAACTTACTGATGGAGTGGTTAATGAGGTTCCCAGTACAGTACAGATTTACAGTTAACCCTTGAAGACCCAAAGAGCCGCCAGTGACCAAACCATCTACCGATCTAAACTGTTTAATACAGTGTTTTTCAACCTTGGGGTCGGGACCTCATGTGGGGTCACCTGGAATTTCTAGTAATTGGTAGAAAATAAAATTTAAAAACTTACTAATAAAATATATATGATGAGTTTAGAGAGACAATCCCAATATATAAAAGACATGACAAACTGTGAAGCTGAAACTGAAGCACTGTGGTACTGTTTATCTGTCAAATGTTCATTGTGGTCAGTTTCAGATGCTGCAGCTCTTTGATAATTCATAGTTTGAGTTCTTGTTTGTTCAGTATTAATTGTCAGCCTTGTAAATCCAAGCTGGACTGACTGTACATATCCTGACCAAGGAAAATAAAATTCTCACTTTGTGCAGTAATCTACACCTGGCTTTTCTGCCTCCGTCCATAATAATATACATTATATAGACTAAACGTCGTCTAAAATTAACGTTTATTTGCAACATAGTACAGCATCTATTACATGATCAAAAACAAATTAATTTTAGCAAAAAAAAGTCTCCGTTTTGAATGTCTCGGGTCACTAGAAATTTGGTGTGTTAAAATGGGGTCAAAAAAGGTTGGGAACCACTGATTTAATGACTGTTGATCCACTAATCCTATCAATACATATAAATAATTTGTGGAAAATACAGTTTGTCATCTTTTCATGGTGATCACATATGACCCATTTGGACATTCAGAGGCTCCGTAGTGAAGGTGGAAACATTAGATGCTTTTTCATTGGACATCTGCGCAACACTTTACTGATATTTACTAAATGTCATAAAGACAGAAGTGCGTAATGTCAGTTTTTCCATTAAATCACAAATGCAATGATTTGTTCATTTATTATCGTAAGATGACACAAGAAATCATTCCATAAACATGGCGACAAACGTAAAGACTGTGTTGATATACAGATATATTCATTATTCTTATATATTACCCCTCTATCCCGTACTAAATTAAAAAATTATTCGGTTTCCTGGTGTATCCACACATACGGTGCCATGTTTCTTTTAAAACTTTTCTTCTTCGCTTGCATTAACGTCCGTCAACATCTGTTTTTTGCAGTGCATTTAATGATTATGCATGTGTTTTTGTGTCTTGCGGTGCATTTTTTCATTTGCACCATGTTCCTCTTTTTGTACCTTGTTTAGACTTGTGTTTGAGTTTGTGAATTTGTATCATTTCTGTACTTGCAGCTTTTGTCTGTAACTGAGACACACTGGGCCGTTGCAATGTGTTTGGCCCTTGTCGGCCACTGTACCGGGGAGTTGGATCGATGACAGTGAATGGGGACACTGGGTTTATGTTCAATTATTGATAGATTTCACTGATAAAGTCACTTTTTCTTCAGTTTTCTCTGTTTTGATACAATAGCTTATGAATTAACTCTGAACTTTAATGAACATCTAAATTAAGTATAGGAAATTAAATACAGGGAAATTTATGGTGAAAAATGCAAAATACAAATTACAATAAATGGTAATAAATTAATTAAGAAATTTTAAACAGAGACAAAAATTAATTTGGGAACTGCCACAAAATTAGCAGTGGGTCTTTATGGGTTAAACAGACTGAAAGAAGATGAGAGAGTCACTGGACAGGGTATTCATGTACCTGCTCTGCACAAGCATAAATAGACACATATACTAATATCTGGTATCTTCGATATCGGGCCGGCCATGGCTCAGATGGTAGAGTGGGTTGTCCAATAACCGAAGGGTTGGCAGGTCGAATCCCGCTCTGTCCATGTGCTGTTGTGTCCTTGGGCAAGACACTTCACCCTCCTTGCCTCCAGTGCTGCTACTCACAGATTGGCAGCCACGCATCTGTCAGTCTGCCCCAGGGCAGCTTGTGGCTACAAATGTAGTTTACCACCACCAGAGTGTGAATGTGAGAGCGAAAGAATAATGGATGTGCTTTATAGAAAAGCATTATATAAATCTAATCCATTATTATATCTGACATATTTATTTATTTATTCTTTATATTTTGTACAAATTTCAATGGTAACAAATAGCACCACTTTGTGAAAACACATACTACTTATTCATAAAAAAGTGAAAAATGTGGCATTATTGTGCTAAAATGTAAATGAGCGATTTGATTTTTTCAGTGAGAACACATGAAAATAATCTAGGTGTCCCTGCTTGAAGATGCATTGCTTTGTCAAACTTAACATAGAAATATGGCCGAGTTCAAAGATGGTATTTTGACATCTAGTATGGTATTTATGGAACCACAGTTTAATGTTCTGTCTACACTAACATGGAGATTTTTCTATATATTTGGGCCTCTCATCTATATGTATTATTTTATGTAAAAACAAACAAACAAAAAAACAAAACAATAATAATAATAATAAAAATGAGTTAATCACCATTCTTTGCATTATCTCTGCTTCACCTGTTTTTTCTGTGGTATATTTAGATCCGTAGTGAAATTTCATCAATATGCAGCTAAAATGTGTGTGAAATTATATGTTTTAAAAGTAACTCCATCCATGTTATGATTCAATTTAATGTAATGATGAACTTGTTTGATTGGCATCCTGAAAGTAAATGGAAATTGTCTGTGGGCTGTGTATTGTGTCCTGTTAAATCCACTTTTGATCGTCAGGTTTAGACTTAGACAATATTTTGTTGCGTTTATGGAAAGATGCTGTGACATAGATTAAGCCTCAGAAACTTTAACAGCTGCTGGCGACCAAAGCATCTACTGATTGAAAATGTTTGATAACTTGTGAATCATTAACCCTACCATTATGTGGAAATAGTTCAAGAAAAATGCACAGTTATGCAGTATATTTGGTATGACCACGTACAAAACATCCAACTTAGAAAAAGCAATGAGACTCTTCAGTTACACAGATTTTTATCAGAGTTTTAATTTCATCCAAGGGGACAAAATCCTTAAATTATCACATATTCTGAAATTAAAAAAAAAAAATTTAGAGCCATTTAGAGGCATGAAACTTATAACAGGTGTTGATAAATGATAGAAGATCACACTGATATTATTTAAGTTCAACCAGTAATGATTCATATATAAAATATGCCAATGATTTCACTGTGTGTTAAACTGCAGGTCAATTGAATTTAAGTCAATTATTGGGATAATACTGGATATTTCCCATCTTAACTAATACTAAAATATAACTAACTCCAAGAGTCCATAGTACACAGTTTGGCTGTAGTTAACACACCACTAAGGAAAGGGAAAAACATCTTTCATGTACCTGAAGTTTTGATTCACAATACTATTTTTGTTCATTCATTTGAAGAAAATACAACTTTTAATGTGATTGTGACAAGTTAAGTTCAGCTTCACTCAATTAGAGTAGAATGAGAATCAAATTGTCATGAATTAGTCGGATATTGATATTAATACATTATATTTATTAATATCATAATATCACAGTGTTAAAGTCTTACATCTTGTATTAAATTTAGTTTTATTTTATTCTGAAATTAAGAGCCGATACAAGTGTTATTAGCATTGTAAGATCCCAATGTGTTAAGATCCTACTCATATATTTGGAAATTGTTGCTTAAATTACAACAAAAACAGAAATTTAGGAAAAAAAAAAATTAATATGCATTTGTTGTTTTGAAGTTTATGACACTAAAATGTACCTGAGGGCTTTGGAAAAACCTATTTTTGGAGTGTGACTCTAATACTAAGTGAAGAAATGTCCTGCTCAGGTTGACTTAAGAGCAACAAATACTTTAGTGAAAACCCAGAGCCACGTAACAAAAGCTGTTGTGGTGAATGTGTTTTCTTGTCTTGCGGTTTGGAGACGCTGCTGTCTTTGATTGTATGTTACCTCTTATTGTTTAACCTCCCCCTGGGCACTATAATCCACAGTTCTGTGTGTGTGTTTACATGTTTGTCTGTCTTGTATAGGTTTGCATCAGTGGTGCGTTCATGTGTGTGTGTGTGTGTGTGTGTGTGTGTGTGTGTGTGTGTGTGTGTGCGTTGCTGTGTCGTCCCTCGGCGGTTGTTCCCCTGCTGTACACGCCTGTTCTGGCGATAGCATTGTCTCCATGTCCAAAGACCTGCCGGCTGCCCTATTCCTCCATGTCTTTATCATGCTAATACAGAGAAAGAAGGAGCGAGGGAGGAGGGAGGAGGGACCGAAAGGAGGCGCCGGGACGATAGCTCCACAAACACAGAGCCGTCGGGTAATCTTTCGCCTCCTCTCTCCATTCTCACCACCTCCTCTGTTCTTTCTTTCCTTCTCTACTTCCCTTTCTTCTCGTCCCCGCACCCTCTTCATCTGCCGCTTTCTTATCTCCCCCCTTACTTCTTTGATAATCCCTCCGAACATTGTCTTCATAATTACACACAACAATGATTCCCATCCTAGCAAGAGAAATGTGCGCTGTGCATGGAGAATATTTCATAGATGAAGGCCAGTGTGTGAATTAATAACTTGGGTCTCTCATAAAGGCTGTTTCTGTGTGTGTGTGTGTGTGTGTGTGTGTGTGTGTGTGTGTGTGTGTGTGTGTTGAAGGAGGAGCACATGGAGCCTCAGTGTTGTTTTAACACGACTGTTACATTATGCATGCTGACAGGCCTGCCTGTCCCCATTAAAGGCCCATCTTGTTTCCCCATTATATCTGGTTTCTCTGTTAATAGAGCTCTTTGTGTGGCACTTCCCTTTATACTGGGGGCGTTACAACAGAAAGGTCAGCTCTGGTACAAACCTGCCACACTCCCGCCACTCGCACAAGTCCCCGAATGACAACAACTACACAGCCGTCTCATTACAGCTGCGCTTCAGAACAGAGGAGTTACAATAGTGGAGGCCGCTCCCCGTCCTCTGTCTGGTGCACCCTCAGTCTGTCTGATGAACATTAGAGGAAGTTTAGAAGTAAAAATGAAAGGCTCTTAGTATTTATTGACCTGTTAATGAGGACCACAGGCCATTCCACTGGTGTAGAGTAGAGTAGAGTAGAGTAGAGTAAAATAGAGTAGAGTAGAGTAGAGTAAAATAGAGTAGAGTAGAATAGAGTAGAGTAGAATAGTGTAGAATAGAGTAGAGTAGAATAGAGTAGAGTAGAATAGTGTAGAATAGAGTAGATAGAGTAGAGTAGAATAGAGTAGAGTAGATAGAGTAGAGTAGAATAGTGTAGAGTAGAATAGAGTACAGTAAAATAGAGTAGAATAGAGTAGAGTAGTGTAGAGTAGAGTAAAGTAGAGTAGAATAGAATAGAGTAAAATAGAGTAGAGTAGAATAGAGTAGAGTAGAATAGTGTAGAATAGAGTAGATAGAGTAGAGTAGAATAGTGTAGAGTAGAGTAGATTAGAGTAGAGTAAAATAGAGTAGAGTGGAGTAGAATAGAATAGAGTAGTGTAGAGTGGAGTGGAGTAGAGTAGAGTGGAATAGAGTACAGTAGAATAGAGTAGTGTAGAGTAGAATAGAGTAGAGTAGAATAGCATAGAGTGGAGTAGAGCAGAGTAGAGTAGAGCAGAGTAGAGTAAAATAGAGTAGAGTGGAGTAGAACTGAGTAGAGTAGAATAGCGTAGAGTGGAGTAAAGTAGAGTAGAATGGAACAGAATAGAATAAAACAGAATAGAGTAGCGTAGAGTAGAGTAGAACAGAGTAGTGTAGAGTAGAGTAGAGTAAAATAGAGTAGAGTAGAATAGAGTAAAATAGAGTAGAGTAGAAAAGAGTAGAGTAGAATAGAATAGAATAGAAGAGCCATATATGTGATGGTATCGTCCAATCAGATGAGGTTTGCAGCTTGAGATGCTTAAAGACACATTCTCCATAATAAATAGAGTCTAAAAAGTTAAAACCATAAAGTGTAACAGTGTGTGTTACTATCAGTGTAAAACTTAGTGAAGCAGCAGATCAGAGTAAATACAATGAAATAGTGAAATATGGCCATGTAACTGTAACTGTAACTGTACCTGTATAATAATAACCACATTCAGAACAGCAGATACAGTTACCCATAAAGGTGGAATAATTCTGTTTTCAGACACGTTCCTCTTTTATTCTTATTTCTACACAACAGTAATCATCTTGAACTGATGTAATAATTATGCACTAAGTACCGGTTACACTTTTTCTATCAAGAATAAATCACAGTATTACAATCATTTTATGAGAAGAGATACAAATATTTTATTCCAACTTTATGGGTGACGGTGTAATAATTAATATTATTCATCAAAAAGCATCATTTTGCACCTTACTCTTTTACCGTTGACTTCCACACACTGCTGATTTGACCACATGTATTGAGTACAATAAGAATTTCAATTCACATGAAAATAAAAGTTTTTTTGTTTTTTTTTAATGCTCTTCCAAGTGTAACCAACACAGTCAAATTTAGGGCAGTTTCTACACAAGTACAATGGAACCAAGAATTGGAATCATCTCCAACATGTGGTAAATGCCTGTTACTCTCTGTTTTTGGTTTCTATATAATCAGTTTGAGTTCTAGTGTTATTGTTTCACTGCTGTCTGCATCATGTCAGAGGTTTTCATGTGTGTTATGGATATGGTTTATTTGTGTCAGTATTTTATTGAGTGGGCGGTTGTTTTTGCCATTCTGCACTGAATTTAGTAGATCCCTTGCTTTTTAAAACATGCTGAGATGCACCCAAACAAACAGCACATGATAGCCACTTATTGCTAATTTTTTTCTATTACGCCTTTTTTTTTAATATACTGATGCTTACTTAGTTTTTTTTTTTTTTTTGCTGTATTTACTGTATTATTTATATTGTTTATTTTCATTCAATACCTGCTCTAATCCTTTTTTACTCTCTCCTGGATTTTGCATCATCCTTTATAAAATGTCACTAAAAAGCAGTTGTAGTCGTACGTGTAAGTAACTATATTAACTGCAGTAAAATATCGAATTTATCTGTCATATGGATCTGTGATAAAACCTGTACCACGCTTGCTTAATTAATAAGGTGATACCCCAGTTAATTTGAAGATAATTTCTCAGGCATTTTAATGTTTATTCATTTTATCTGTGAAATACTGTTTGTTAAAGGTGACCCTGCAAAAAAATAAAAAAAATCATCATTTAGTGCCACAACATGATTTTAATACTGAGATCCAAATACAGATGAACTTCTCTGGGGGGAAATTCACTTTCTTTTTTTAAAATTTTTTTTTTTATACTTTATTTATAGTTTGTAACTTTACAAAATTCATATTCTTAATCAGCTCAACAAAAGAAATAATAATAAAAAAAAAAAGAAATCCAATCAGCTCTGTGGATGTTAACATGATGACAGTCAAGTAATCGGTTATATAATCCGTGATTGTCCAAATATGGGAATTTACACGCACATGATGACACATAAATGTATTTACAGGTTGCACTGGTTGTGAAATTGCAGTAAAAATAAACCACAATCATTATTTTCAGGTCAATTCAGTTCTTTTTATTTTCCCTGTTGATTCATAGTCACATGTTGAGTTTTGATAAATGCCTTTGGATGAATATAGTACTCAATCTGACAGACTTACATCTTATTTTCATTATCTAAACATGAATTATGGCTTTTACTTTTTTTTTTCCTCAGGCACTGCATGTACACAAGTACTCATGTAAAGTATTTGTACTTCACTGGCATCTGTATTTGCTACATTTTTACACTTGTACTCCACTACATCTCAGCAGCAAATAACTCTATTTGTGTGACAGCTTTCACATAAATACCTGTGCTATGATGCAGCTATAATACTCATTTCTGCACGATGAATGCTTTTATTGAACTTTCAGTGTTGTACTTACGTTGAAGTAAAGCAGGGGTCTCAAACTCATTTTCTTTCCGGGGCCACATTCAGCCCAATTTGATCTCAAGTGGGCCGGACCAGTAAAATAATTGCATAATAACCTATAAATACCGACAACTCCAAATTTTTGTATTTGTTTTAGTGCAAAAAACCCCATTAAATTATGAAAATACTTCCTTTTATAAACTATCCAAACAAAAAAGATGTGAATAACCTGAAAAAAATGAAATTTCTTCAGAAAAATAAGTGCAATTTTAACAATATTATGCTTAAACTTATCATTTATACATGTGCATTATGGATCAAATCTACAAAGACACTGCTGTTCGTCCATCAGTCTCAATGATGACCTTGACTTCAGTTTTTGTGGCTCCTGGAGTGGCTTGTCAGCCCTCTTTTTGCCCTGAAGTATCTGCCACAAAGACACTAAACACTGAGTAACAGGCAGAAAATTGTTAAAATTGTGCTTAATTTTCTTTAGCCATTTCAGGTTGTTCATATTTGTTCAGATTATTGACATTTTATTGTTACAGGATAGTTTGTAAATGTAAGTATTTTCATAATTTAATGTTATTTTTTACACTAAAACAAAGACAAAAATTTGACAAAGACAACATTTTGTCATTTATAGGCATTGTGTAATATTTTTTTCGCATCAAACCGAGAAGAACATGTAGTCATTATTTTTTGTAGGTTTGTATGGTGTTATTTTACTTGAGGTCATATTGGTCTGTATGTGGAACCTGAACTAAAATGAGTTTGACAGCCTTGACTGTGGAATTTTGCACTTTGCAAATTCATCCCAGGGGCCGCATTGGAACCTTTGGTGGGCTGCATTTGGCCCCCGGGCCGCATGTTTGAGGCCCCTGAAGTAAAGGATCTGCTTGTTTCTTCCACCACAATTACAACACAATCTTTTCTGAAACGACTTCAGCTACTAAAACAAAAAGACGCGTTGACTGTGAACATATAGTACTGACTGCATATGCAATATAAACACATCAAAGTATGTTTTGTTAAATAATGCAAAGAGAATTCAGTTCCTGTGCTACATAATGGTAAATGCAACATATCGTTAAATATTTGCAGAACATCCAGCTGAGTTTTTTTCATACGTGCAGCAGAATAAGCAGACTAACAAATTGTAAGAACCAGTTGTTTATTACTTATTATTATTTACACAGATCTCGGGACAACATTTTACTGTTTTACTTGTATTAGTGAGCATTAACGATGACTTTCTGTACTGACTGCGTTACATTTGACATCATTAAAAATTCCTGGATGAAATAAAGCCACAGCCATGAATCTATCCCTATTTTAGTACCCATAATTCTGTGGGTTTGAAGCATGTTTGGACTCTCATCCAAATTCTGACCCAAGTAGAAAAGCGCACTGAGCGTGTGTGTGCAAAACCGAAATATTTGCACGAAACCCAACAAGTGGTTTATCGTAGCTACTACTTAGATCCTCCATCATTCCAAACGCTCTGGAATGACTCCATTATAATAACTGCGTGAAATAATATCCCACTCCTGCTGCCATCTTGTCTCTTCATTCCGTCTTTCCTCCCTTGTGTTTTTTCTTCTCGTCGGTACCTTTTTGACCTCCTCCCTACTCCTTCCCTCTGTCTCCGTCTTCCTTCTCTCATGTGAGTCCACTGTGTGCAGGCCTCTGCCAGTGATCCATGGATGGTAATGGCCATTCCTGCTGCTCCCACAGCACACACCATTACTACGGGAACACCCAGACGGAGAGCGACAGACGAAGAGGGAAAGGAAAGGGATGGAAAAGACCGCGAGCGAGGAAAAGAAACAAGGAGAGAAGACAAAAGTTGGGTTTTCTTCCAAATGTGCAGCAAATTTTAGCAGAGTTCAAGTCTAGACTGTTACACAAATATCAAGTGTTGGATCATCATCATTATCATCTTCTTTGCAAACATGAAATTCCACTTAGATGTAATATTTCACACAATAACACCCACCTCAGCTGTTGATTGACAGGTCCAACATATATGAGGTGGTTTTAGCTCCTGATCTGGATCAATACCTATTTCAAACTCTTTCACTCGCTTCTCAGAATTTCACTTCGTCCTCATACCTGAACAGCAGAACAGGTGAACTCAGGCCCTGTCTACACGACAATGTTCCAAAAGTATTTCCTTTGCCTAATTGGGTTTACACAACGATGATCTCCGTTTACACTGGAGCAGTGAAAGGACCAAAAACACTGTAGTACTCATGCCAGACCAGTAGTTGAAGATGTAACGGGTGGCCATGGCTCAGACGGTAGAGCGGGTCATCCAATAACCGAAGGGTTGGCAGTTCAAATCCTACTCTGTCCATGTGCTGTTGTGTCCTTGGGCAAGACACTTCACCCCCTGTACGCGCTTTGAGTATGCGTTCATAGAAAAGCGCTACATAAATCTAATCCATTATTATTATTAGATGTAACTTTGTAGCGACCAAAGTTATAATAGTTTTGGATTTTTAATTATAGTTTAGTTTTAATTAGTTTTGACTTTTTTTTCTCTTATTCAGTTAGTTTTAATTAGTTTTTAGAGCAGGTTTGTTAGTTTTTATTAGTTATCATTTTTTTCTGAATGCTTAGTTTTAGTTTAGTTTAGTTTTAGTGTTAGTTTTAGTTATTTCATATATTTTATCTTCCTCATCATCCTATTCAAAGAAATTAGTGAGGCGCGGATATGGGTTACCCTGAACACTTTATTTGGGGGTCGGGTTAGGGCGGCTCATGGACTGAGCAGAGACACAATGTACCGTACAATGTATAAATTCCCTATAGCAGGTTGAGGGGGGGTGCAATCCATACACAACGTCACTTACGTGAAACAATGCGAAGATGTGCAAAGCATGAGAGGAGATGCACAAAGCAGCCAGCAGTTAAACCAGATAGAAACATATATAACCAGCTAACCAGCAGTTAAAGCAGATAGAAACATATAAACCAGCTAACCAGCAGTTAAAGCAGATAGAAACATATAAACCAGCTAACCAGCAGTTAAAGCAGACAGAAACATATATAACAGCTAACCAGCAGTTAAAGCAGATAGAAATATATATAAACCAGCTAACCAGCAGTTAAAGCAGACAGAAACATATAAACCAGCTAACCAGCAGTTAAAGCAGATAGAAATATATATAAACCAGCTAACCAGCAGTTAAAGCAGATAGAAACATATAAACCAGCTAACCAGCAGTTAAAGCAGATAGAAATATATATAAACCAGCTAACCAGCAGTTAAAGCAGACAGAAACATATATAAACCAGCTAAACAGCAGTTAAAGCAGATAGAAACATATAAACCAGCTAACCAGCAGTTAAAGCAGATAGAAACATATATAAACCACTTATAAACATATATAACCCAGTTCCTCATCAGTAAACCACACCTTAGCAGATCTCTCATCTCTTAATCATCTCCAGTTCCATTATTAGCCAACTTTGCTTCAGTTCAGTTTAGCTAGCTGTAGCTAGTAACATCAAACGTTTTTTAACATTCTAACAGGTTCCATACCTCTGTAATTGGATTAGTTTTCATCCTTCTCTTTTCTCCTCTTCTAAATTGTGCAGTTAAGGCCTTGGAAGGCCTTTTCATGGTGATAAACTCTCCAGTTTTAACCTGGATGCTAGTCCTGTCTGACTCTGTCCTTTAGCTCTGCTCTGTCTCTGTCACTCACGCGCGCACACACGGTACGCCAAAAAAAAAAAAAAAAAACCCGACCCATGTATCACTACAGTAAACCCCAGACAGGACTGTGCTGCTGTGTCCCAGCTTTAGTCTGTATGTTCCAGGTAGAGTGGGGACCAGAAGACAACTGGAAACCACCAGTGACCAGACATGACAGACTGTGAAGTGTTGTAGAGTGAAATAAATTAATTTCATATCAATCCGACATTGACAAAGATGAAAACGAAGGGAATTGTATCCATAATTTTTATATGTTTTAGTTAGTTTTGTAAGCTCACGATACAGTTTCAGTTAGTTATCGTTTTTTTCTTTTAATTAGAGTTTTTCTTAATTTCAGTTAACGAAAATGTTTTTTCAATTTTAGTTTTCGTCATTTCGTTCGTTTTCGTTAACGATAATAACCTTGGTAGCGACACAATCCACGTGACCCCTACATGTTCCTCCACAGACTAGAACAAGCACATCCAGATGTTATTGTTGTCGTCTGGTTTGCACATGGCTATGTGAGTGACACTGTAATGCACAGGAAAACTGCAGCTTACCTGTTGACACAGCAACAATGGCTATGATGTTTGAGAAAAATTTCACTGTGGACACCAAATGCAAAAGTTTCCGTTTTGTCATAAAACCATTGTTGCATCAACGGGGCTGCAATCTCCACTTATATGCATGAGGTTTTAGACACAAGAGTTAATTCAACTCACTTATCTCCGCAGGGAAATTCAGTCACATTTTATCCAACCTAACACACGTAGCAACGAGCAGTAGCATTAGCACTCAGCTGCCATTGAAAGTGCTCAGTGAAATACGGTTGCTAGAGCTAAAAATGCTTCATAACTGTTGCACTAAAACAACTTGGTTAGGGGTAAGAAAATATATCATCATATAGGCTAAAATACAAAAGGTATATGATACATGTTGCAAAAATCAACACAGCTTATAACTGATCGGAAATGACATGTGAACCCCAGGCTCGGCCCAATCTGCCCCCAAACAGCCTCCTTCTAGGGTTCATCTCTGCTTTACAATATCAGCTTCACTTATTTTTGTTACGTACACTGCTAAATTTGTATTTTTGTTTAACTTAACCTTTATTTAACCAGATAAAGACCCATTACGATCAAGATCATCCCAGACCAAAATAGATAAATAACAATATACCTGGTCATGGCAAAAAAAAAGGTGGTTCATAGTGTACAATGAGTGAGGTTCGCAGACAACGATTGTCCCAGCTTTGTAATAAATGAGAACATGTGACAAAATTCTGTCATTTTCAGAAGTTTAGAATAGTCATTTGACAGTGTGTATGAAATGACACATTGATCAATTCAACAAATGTTTATATTTACCAAATATATTAATTGTAACCATTATTTGTACAATCATCCTAAGTTAGAACCAGTTCACGTTCTCCTTCTTTACTTTGACTGTGGACTTGTTCTATATGCGCAAATACTGCACTTCTGTTCAGTTTTTGTGATCACAGTTCACGGATCATGGGACTAGAAAAATTTATGTTATCTGACTAAAAACTGCGTATTCATTTCTCCATATTTTTGAGTATTACATCCTAGATCAGTGGATGTCAAAGACACATGGCTTAGGGGTTGGGGGTCCTCTTGTGAGAAAATTGTACATGAAAAAAATAAACAATAAAAAAAAAAATCATAATTTCACATCATTAGAAGATGATTATTACCATAACTACCATATCTGTGTACAAAAATTTGGAAAACCCAGGAGGGATTGTAAATAACTGACACAAAGCACAATAAAAAAGTTTTTTACGGACCCACTCCAACCATTAGATTAGAACCATTCTACAATTTCCCAGTTTGGGATCAATAAAGTATATCTACCTCACTATTAGATCTAATATAGGTTACTGAGCCAGTGTTGATTCTTTTTAATATTGTTACATTACTGTGGTTTGAGTAGTGACCATAGTGGCTTTATCGTTTAGTGCACATGTTCAGTGCATATTCGGTAGATTTCTGTCACTGTTCAGACCACAGGTCTTAATGCACAATTCGGATTTCTTGGTGAAATCCGATTTTTTTGTGTGCTACTTCATATTACACAATAAATGCAACTGACTGCGACCCTGAAGTGACCCGCATGTGCAAGAAAAATTACACAGGTCATTCCTCCCCACAGTCATCAGACTTTAAAACAGTTCACAGTAACCCCGCCCCCCCCCCATATCACACCATGTACATGTGCAACCACAATGTAAATAAAATAAATATGTAAATACTATTTAAAATTCTAATTTTCAAAATGTTTAATTCTAATTTTCTCTGTATATAAATATTTATATATTTCTCATTTCCCTTTATATTTCATTTCTCACTTGTGTTTTTTTCTACCTGTCTTTTTCTTTGCACTTGTGTGTTGTATGTTGCTGCTGCTAACTGGGAAATTTCCCCATGATGGGATGAATAAAGTCTTATTTATCTTATCTCATCTCATTTTAAAAGATAAAATGTAAAAAAGATTTTAAAAATATGGAGGCTTCACATCTCAGTGTGTTTGTTGTGGTTGTTGTTGTTTTTCCCACCGCTCCTCCTCATGGAACATAGAATTGTGACGTTTCTCACATTTCAGTGACGTAAAAGTGCGATAAATGCAACCTGGCCATTCAGACTGAAATCGCTTTGCAAAATAACAGATACGTATCGTATTTAGGACCACATATGAAAGTGGCCTTGGTCGGATTTGAAAAAATCAGATTTGTGCTGTTCAAACTGTCTTTAACAGATCGGATACAGATCACATACGGGCAAAAAAATTAGATTCGGGCCACATTTTCCCTCAGTCTGAATGTAGCCTGTGATTGTGCAAGTGTTGGATTCAGGGTCATTAGATGCAACTCACAAAATGTGGCTCTGATAAACTGAAGGACTGAAATCTCTGAGTCCGTCGGAGCTTTAAAACAGCTGGATGAGGCACTGGTGGTTCATTTGGCACAATATGGAACCACATCCACTGAAGCCTGAAGTCAGGCGGTTCAGTTGCAGCGTGCCATTCACATACTCCATTTCCGGTTTCTGAGCACAATTAACCAATAAAGGCAAAAAAAACCAAGTCTTTAAAAAGCATCTGGTTGGAAATGTATCAGCAGAGGAAGCATTTTGTCTGAAAGTCACATGGAGTGTGTGAATGTACATCATTTCATGGTGAGGATTAGACAGGGCCAGGTATGATATCTTGTTTCCTGTGACCTGCTCATGGTGAGGTTTCCCACACTCATCACTTCACTGTATCACATCCTTCTTACTGAAGAATAAAACATAGACACACGCATGCGCACACACACACACACACACCTACACACACACACACACACACACACTGCTAGATCACACACTTCCAATACCTTTACATGCTGCTGAGCTGTAAATCCAAATTATCTCCAAATACCTCATTCAGACTCTCATCTTCCATCTATCTGTGTGTGAAACGCTATATTCCTGTCATACAGAGAACTTGAGAGATGTGTGTGTTTCCTGTAACTCACTGTGGGTTATGATAACAACCGTTTCTCCTGTCAACAGCCCATAATGTCAGATTTACAGGGTTGCCCCCGGTAACCAGCCAGGCTGGCGTGGCTGAGTGATTCTACAGCATCTGTCAGAGCTAGAGAGGCCATCTATCACACACTCACAGACACACACAGTTTTCAGTATAACAGGGACACAGTGTCAGCATAAATTATTTTATCTCATCTTCAGTGTGAGACTGTATCCTCTTTGAAAAACAACTTACAGGCTGTTTGCTCAACCTAAACTGACTTTTGTGTATGTTAAGTGCCAAATCAGGTACTATTAAGATATGCTCATACCAAATAGATTTACATTTGCAGACGAGGTATGTAGAAGGAGCAATTTACTGAACATTTACTTCCATATTCAAAAGTCTAAGGGTTTATAAAAAAGAAAGAAACGTCTGCACTGCCTTTTACAACTGTGCCTAATGCAGTCTTATGTCTGAAAAAAAACAGTCGAGGGTTTGATTTTACTGCAGGGTGGTCAATGGTAGGGGAGGAATTATTTTCTCATCTTCTACTGTCAATTAAACATATGATGCCAGTGAATATATGAGCACATTTTATAAGGCAAGACCCCATGTGGGGCACTAGAGCTTCACCTTTCACATTTTGTTTTCATATAAGCCATGTAACATATCCTTAAATCTAAAGGCAAGGCAAGGCAAGTTTATTTGTATAGCACATTTCAGCAACAAGGCAATTCAAGGTGCTTCACACAGGACATTGAAATAAAAGAAACAGAAAGAAACACATTTAGAACATTATAAAAGAAACATGTAAAAGGTGATTAAAAACAGCAAGCAAGAAAACAACACATAAAATAAAATAAAAAAAAAAAAAAACTAAAATAAAATAAAATAAAAATAAAAACACACACATATTAAAGTAAGAGTTGCAGTGCAGAGTTTCAAAGAGAATATAAAATTTCAAAAGTCAAAAGCCTTTTAGTCAAATCTAAACTAAATCTAAACAGGTCGACTACTTCTCATCATAGCTTCCATCATAATAACTAGCGTTAAAAAAGTTTAGAGAGAAAAACTCAAATGAAGTAGTAGCTAAGTGGAAGAATGTGTATTGAAACCGTCAGTGGGCCAATGATAGTGTCCTGTGGAACACCCCACTTTAAAGTATGGTGGACATACGGAATGGCAGCAACAACATTTGTTTAAGAAGTTTATGGTCTATGTCCCACAACTGAAGACCTCAGCAAGAGACTAAATTTAAAACTATTCAGATGAACTTATCAGGTCACATATATGAATATTTTGGTTGAGTGTTTCTTCAATTTAATAGTGGAAAATCTTTTTCTTTTTTTTTTTTGTCTTTATGTGTGTTTTTTCAGTCTTGTTTCCTTTTTTCTCTCCTGGCAATATGCATAAAGGAGCTCCAACTAAGTAAGTACTAAAAGTTCTGCCTTTCTTTTCTACTAATGTGATCAAAGCTGTGATTTAACTGTTTTAAATGGGCCTCGCAGGCTGCTGTTTCCACTGATGTGAAACCTGGGGGACATATCAGACACTGCAATCATGTACCACATTCGCATTGTGATTGTTTAGTTCTTATCACACTACTTTATTCTAGATCTGATCTTGATAGACTATTTTAATTCTTATCATAATAGACTATTTCATGCACTGATGCCTTTTTGTTCCCGTGCAGCTGTGATGAGGTATAATTGGTTTGTTATGCACATCATTTCAGTCTGCATTGCTATGCAGTGAACACAATTTTACTCTTTCCTGTTCTTGCCTTTTTTTTCTCTTTTGACTTTCCATATTGTTGAAGCAGCAGGACTGGCCTACTTCTTTTTCCTGTATCTTCAAACGCATTTATGCGATACATGTAGACACACACCCAACAAAGGTTAATAGTTGTTGTAGCAGCGGCGATCATTGATTATTGTCCACTGAAGCGCAACTGCTGTCTTGTCTAATCTTAGACACACAGTCAACTGCACGCACAAACACATGCACACGTGCAGTGAAATGATGGCTGCTCGGTTTTCTGCTGATAAGTCTGTCAGCTGGTAATTTTTCACACAGGTTAGAGAAGGTATGGAAATTCCTGATCCAAAGTTAAAAGGTCCTAGTCGTAAAAGAAGCGTGTTGACCACATTCTGGCCCTGATTTCACTTCCACATCCTCAGCTTCTGTATCACAGAGTGTACCCATCTGTGGGAATTTGAACTGCCTTGGAAGCCTCGCTGAGCTGTCGGAGTCTAAATGCATCCTGCAGACACACTTTTCTGCCACTTTAGCTCAACTTAGTATAGTGTTTTTCAGCCTTGGGGTCGGGACCCCACGTGGGGTCGCCTGGAATTCCAGTGGGGTCACCTGAAATGTCTAGTAATTGATAAAATAAAATAAAATAAAAAAATTACTACTAAAAAATACAGGGTGACACAAAAAAAAACGGGAACTTTTTAACAATCCAATAAAACCAAGAATGATGGAAGAAAAATATTTTATTCATAGTAATTGAAACCTTAAAACATGCCATTTAAGAAACAATGATGGAATTTTCATTTTTTTTTAAATTACAGGGTGACCCAAAAAAACGGGAATTTTTGAAGTGCGTATTGGCAGACATAAGCAAGTGGTAGCACTGCGAGACAGTGACCTTGAGCAAGTAAACACCCCCCCATTTTAGTAACCATTGGCGGCTGTGCGAGAATTGTTCGGTAACTGTGTGATCTCAAGATTCGGTAATGTTCCCTGGCCCCCTAGATCACCAGATTTGTCCATTTGTGATTTTTTCTTGTGGGGCTATCTCAAGAGTAAAGTGTACACGACTCGACCAAGAACTCTGGATGAGTTAAAACAGAGAATTCAGGATGAAATTCACAGTATCCCAGCTGAGATGTTGCAGCGGTCAATGAGGAATCTCAACAGCAGATTTCAAGAATGCATTCGTACAAGAGGACGCCATCTACAGGAAGTACTTTTTAAAAAATGAAAATTCCATCATTGTTTCTTAAATGGCATGTTTTAAGGTTTCAATTACTATGAATAAAATATTTTTCTTCCATCACTCTTGGTTTTATTGGATTGTTAAAAAGTTCCCGTTTTTTTGTGTCACCCTGTATATGGTGAGTTGACAGAGACAATCCCATTACATAAAAGACATGACAAACTGTGAAGCTGAAACTGAAGCACTGTGGTACTGTTTATATTTCAAATGTTCATTGTGGTCAGTTTCAGATGCCGCAGCTCTTTCATAATTTATAATTTGAGTTCTTGTTTGTTCAGTATTAATTTGCAGCCTTGTAAATCCAAGCTGGACTGACTGTACATATCCTACATAAGCTACAAAAAAGTGCTGTAGCATGTAAATTAACACATCCAAAACTGTTTTACCCAAGTAGCAGGTCATGATAAATTGTGTGTCAGCCATTTTTCATTTTGTTACAATAACAAAAGCACTTGGACACACTATACTTGGAATTTTGAGTTCATAAGTGGAAAGGATCATTTTCTCAATCGCATATGAAGGCACCATTAGTCCACGATGCTAACGTCTAACTTACTCTGCATAAAAACAAAACTGTTTGGTAGCCACTTATTAAGCTGGAGTTTGAATCCTTAGTTTTAAACATGTCAGATTTAGTTTGTCAATAACAGTTATAATAAACTGCATCTTATTTGTCATGTATTGGTAGGTTGGTTTTTTTTTTTCTATTTTACATCAAGCCCTGGTATCTATTAATGTGTTGCTGCTGCCTAAGCCCAACCATAAAAGGTTTAATAATACTGTAAACACATCCAGCGGATACTGTAAAACAAGATCAGATATGATGGAAGAAGGAAATTAAATGCATTGTCTGCAGATGTTTTACATTAAGGGTTTGGTGTGTACTGTTTAGTGACATCTAAAGGTGATGTGGTAGATTGCAACCAACTTGTACCCTAAAAGTACAAAAAGCCTTTGTTAAACCCAGTGTTCATTTAGTCTGCTCTGGGCTTTTTAGTAAAGGGATAATAACTGTGGTCCACCGCCACAGCGTTAACATGGCCATGTTTAATTGAACTGTTGTCCTTGTGTCAGTCTACTGTAGACGCATGGGTTTGTAATTGATTTATTGTTGAAATCATGTCACGTCTGCTACAATAGGTGGTGATATTCACTCTTTCAGATTGTTAACCTAAACCATCACAGACACAACTATAGTCAGTAGGTTCTTGTAGAGAAAAGGTTCTACACAGCTCCATTCCTTGAAATCATTGGTTTGTTTGTTTAACCATTCTGCTACACCTACTTTTCAGACCACTGTAGATCACTCAAATCACTGCTACACTTAAATCATTGTTTCACGTTATATCACTTTTTCACTTTATATCACTGCCCTGAAATGTGTAAATACAATAAGAAGTCTTTATTTACAGTATTGTACAGGAAGCTCTTTTAGAGGAAATTCTTTAGCAAGTGTATTTTAAAGTATATATAATAACCTTAATGTCAACCTGGTACTAACCCACTGTTTTTTGTTTTGTTTTGTGTTGGTCTGTCTGTTTTTTGTCTTGTGCTGCTGTATGCAAAGCTGCTGAATACTTGAATTTCCCTCAGGATTAATAAAGAGTCTATCTATCTATCTCTCTATCTATCTCTCTATCTATCTATCTATCTATCTAGTTGGTTCTGCAATGTCGTGATGTCAGATGCATCATCAGCTCACTTCCGCTGTTTTGGTTCAGAAGCGTCTAAAGTATGGTTTTATTTCTCCATTCCACCAGTAAAGATGACACTAGGGTCATTTGTATCAGTTGCAGAGCTTCTGTTATGACAAAGGGTTAAATTCCTCCAACACGTAGAAACATTTAACCACATCATCCAACTAGAAGCACTCGGAGAGCGCAGACCTCTGCCAAGGCTGATCAGTGGCCCCCCCCGTGGGCCCCCCCACCCCCGATCACCACCAAAATTTAATAATTTCTTCCTTATCCCATTTCCAACAAACCCTGAAAATTTCATCCAAATCTGTCCATAACTTTTTGAGTTATGTTGCACACTAACGGACAGACAAACAAACAAACAAACCCTGGCAAAAACATAACCTCCTTGGCAGAGGTAATTAAACTGCACCAATGACACGTCTTTGATTGGCTGCGTAGTGAAGGGGGCGGTGACTCTGGAGGTGGAGCCTACAGCAAGGTGTCCTCTGTGACAGCCACTGACATGAAATTCCTCCTGGTTCTATCGATACTGTTAATGTTCGCATCATTTCATCATCAATGGTCCAGAATGCAGCAGCGCGTCTGGTCTTCAATCAGCCTAAAAGGGCACATGTCACCCCCTTACTCATTGAGTTACACTGGCTACCCATAGCTGCCCGCATCAAATTCAAATCTTTAATCCTAGCCTACAAAATTCTCCGTGGGTCTGCTCCTGTCTACTTAGGTGCACTAATAAAAGCTTATATCGCCCCACGACCACTCCGCTCATCTGGGGAACGTAGTCTGGTGGTCCCCAGACCTTGTACAAGACAATCCAGGCTCTTTTCATGGGTCGTTCCATGTTGGTGGAACGCTCTACCAAGTGCTACAAGAACAGTCATCCCTGCCTATCTTCAAGAAGCTCCTGAAGACCCAGCTCTTCTGAGAGCACCTCCTGTCCTAGCACTTTCAAACATTCCATTTTAAATATTCTAATAAGGTTTTTCCCAGGATAACCACAGATTCTTTCACGATTATCTCTGGACCTGCTGCGGTGGTCCGGCCTCTTCCCTGCCCTCATCATCACCACTCACTTATCCTCAACCGCCTCCATGTGTCTCCCCCTACTCCCCCCTTCTCCCCCTCTCCCCCAGTCTCTATCTCTATCGCTCTCTCTTTTTCCCCTTCTCTACTCTCTCTCTTTAACCCCAACTGGTCAAGGCAGACGGCCATCCTCCAGGAGTCTGGGTCTGCTCGAGGTTTCTGCCTGTTAAAGGGAAGTTTTTCCTCACCACTGTCACCAGTCACACGTGTTTGCTCCTGGAGGATTCTGTTGGGTTTCTGTAAATTGACTTAGAGTCTGGTTTTGACCAACTCTATATATAAAATGTCAAGAGATAACTTTTTTGTGATCTGGCGCTATATAAATAAAATTTGATTGATTGAGTGATTTAATTGGTTTTCCCCTGTAAGTCGCTTTGGAAAAAAGCGTCTGCCAAATGCGTAAACATAAACATTTCACTGTGTCAACCTGTTTTACTGTTGTTTATGAATAATCTCCATGTCCTAGAATTACATGTAGAACAGGGGTGTCAAACTCATTTTAGTTCAGGGGCCACATTCAGCTCAATATGATCTCAAGTGGGCCGGACCAGTAAAATAATAACAGTGAAAAAATTTTAATTTAATTATGATAATGTTAACATCTACAAAAATCTGAATAACATGAACTGGAAACGGCTTAAGAAAAACAAGTGCAATTTTAACAATATTATGCCTCAGATTATCAGTTTATCATTTACACATGTGCATTACAACTTACATTACAATTACAAATACACAAAACATTTAATAACTGGCAGAATATCGGTAAAATTGCATTTATTTATCTTAAGACATTTCAGGTTTTTCACATTTTTTTGTAAAATGACAGTTTTTTAATATAAACATTTTCATGTAATTTTATTTTTTTTACACTAAAACAAAGATAAAATTTGCTGTTTTCATTATTTATGGGTTTAATATGATAATATTATACTGGTCTAACACACTTGAGATCTAATTGGTCTGTATGTGGAATCTGAATTAAAATGGTTTTGACATCTTCGATTGTTAATATCTTAAGCGTAATTTTTGTATTTCACAAATTCATCCTACGGGCCAGATTGGATCCTTTGGCGGGCCAGATTTGGCCCCTGGCCCGCAGGTTTGACACCTGTGATGTAGATGATGATGAGGCTCAGAGGCTGCAGCAGGTAGATCTACCACTCCTTCAACTACACCTTTAGAATCCTTTTTGAGTTTGAGTTGAATACAAAATGTCAGTGCATGTTTGACATTAAAGATTTAATGTGAACAAAGCCATTTGTACTACAGTTTATTCTCTAATCCAATGAGAATTGATAAGGAATCAAACTGTCATAAAAGTGATATCAATCATGGAAACGACCAGTGAGCTGCCATTGAATTATACACGCTATACCTTTCAGCGTCAACATTTTCCAAATTATATGAACAATGCAGTGTTTCCTGTGGAACTGATCTCTTGGTGTGGCAGTGTCTCATTGGAGGTGGGGTGCACACGCGGGTCGACCGGTTTCTGTCCTACTTATTCAATAAGTAGGTCTACTCAGCGTGGAAAAAAATTCCTTCACACACTGATCTTCTGATTGCCTCAGAAAGGTGCGGGGTCACATACAATTTTTACCCCTGTATTATTTTTGTACTTCCGGTGTTTTCGCTCATGTGCCCTATGTGGGTAAATGTGGCACAGCACGCAGTGTGCTGGTTTTACACCCATATTATTTGTACCCCCATTAACTGTATAGTTTTGAATATCCAAATAAAGTGAAATTTATGATAGTAAATGATAAATAAATGGGGTAAATTCAGTACGACAGGTTTCACTACCAGATGTTTACATTGAAAGAATGCAGTTGTGCATGCCCGATGGTTTAGAGCAGGGGTGTCAAACGCCGGTCCTCGAGGGTCAGTATCTTGCATGTTTTAGATATTTCCCTCTTCCATCACACCTGAAAGCCATTACATCATTATCAGGCTTCTGCAGAGCCTGATGATGAGCTGATCATTAATTGAAACAGGTGTGGCTGGAAGAGGAAAATATCTAAAACATGCAGGATACCAGCCCTGGAGGACTGCAGTTTGACACCCCTGATTTGGAGCATGCGCATAATTCTTAGGGGGTAAAAAAAATATGGAGGTAAAAATTGTACAGCAGCAAGGAGCATGCATGGCTTCTTATTGAAAATAGTAGGCCTATTATATATTATACATATGTGCAATAAGGCTAATGCAATGGTGATGATTTTTTATATCAAATGTATGGTGTGGCGGCAAGGATTTTGCCGCAGCGCACCACAAGTCAGATGTAGAAACATCATTTCTGGTCCCAATCAGACTGTTGGAAAACCTAAATTGAAGAACAATTCTAAACTGTAACAATGTGCGTGCGCTGTAATCACCACCTGGATGTGTGGGATATGTCATAATGTGTTATGTTAGTCACTGCCCCTCTGACAGCTCATGTCAATAGGTGGGTGATACAGCTGTCATCATATTGTGGTGTGAATGAGCTTGGCTCGGTTGTGTGAGTCTGTATATTTGCACTGACTGTGTGTGTGTGTGTGTGTGTGTGTGTGTGTGTGTGTGTGTGTGTGTGTGTGTGAGTGTGTGTGCGTCTGCAGCCCCAGACGGAAGCCCAGAGGACAGATGGTGGGTTCAGACGCAGACTGACACACCGTAACCAAGCGATTACACACTCAATGACTCCCCCTGAAGAGAGGGACAGGGTGAGGGGTACGGGGGGAGGACGGACGGAAAAACTGGAGAAGAGTGATGGAGGGAGGACACAAGGAGGAAGGGAGTAGATCAATGCATGGGAAGTGTTTTAGGAAAAGAGGAAAAGGTGGAGGGTATTAAATCATGTACAGATTCTAAAATGGAGAGTGGATGATGCAGATGAGTCAGCCCATGTGAGTAGCAGGAGAGGAAATGGTGAGAAACTGGGAACGAGGGATGGATAAAGAGGCTCAAGTCTTCAGGGACACTGGATTACATGATAGCCAATTAGAGCAGAGGATGTTAGAAACTCCCCCGATGAAAGTGATATGTGATTGGTTCTGGGTTTATTATACTCACCGAGCTATCATTCTGCAAATTAGATTCACTGGTGGTGTTTTTCTGTTTGACACTATGAACCTCACATGTTTACCGACAGGATTTAAAATGAGCAGAGGTGGTAAAAGTACATTATGAGCTAAGAGATACTCTAGTAAAAGTAGAAATACTGATTCAAGTATTTTACTGAAAATGTGAAAAAATACAGACACTGAAATGTACTCGAGTATGAAAACAAATATGTGCCTCTGAAGGACATTTCTATTTAAGTCAAGTGAACCTCACATTGTAATAAAGATTCAATACTTTGTTGGTTTCACCGGACAAAAGCATACTGGAATTTTGTAATTTAGGAGGTTTAATAACCCTTTGAGACCTAGAACCTTTTTTTGTGGTGACATCCAAGTCCATCTTTATCACCATTCATTATAATGTTATTCCCTGCATTTTGCATTTTTCAGTGAAAATCAGGTATTTTCTCAAATTTAATTTACTGATCATGAAGTTGTATGAATCCTCAAGCTATCATATCAAAACAGAGGAAACTGAAGAAAAAGTGACATTTTCAGCAAAAATATATCATTAACCTGTTAAAACAAGTGTACAACCACTGTCATTTGTCAAATTCCATTGGTTTTACTGGTGAATTAATGCTTCTGACAGTGTTTCCATGTTCACTATGGAGCGTCTGAACATCCAAAAAAGAGGCGTCTGGTGCCACTGAAAAGCAGAGAAACTACATTTTACCAGAATTATTAAAATACATTTTTTAGATTAATGTTTCAAAAGTTCTTAAATGTTTTAGATCAGTAGATGCTTTTGGTCAACGGTGGCTGTTTAGGTCTTTGAGGGTTAAGACAAGACTTCTGTAGATCTTCTTGATTCCATGATGGATTTCAGTTGATCACATTGTTCTTAAAATTTCTCCCAGATTTGCACATTCTCATGAACTTTTTGTTGAAATCTAGAGCTGGTCATCTGTCGACTTTACCGATACATTTCTATGTTAACTTATAAAGACCTACTTTTCTGTCAGTTCCTAAATTGATTTTCCCCAACATTTAACCTTTCTTAAGTGATTTATCACAGTTTATTATTATATTATCCTCTATATTTTGCATTTTTTTCAGTGAAAGTAATGTTTTTTCCTATTATATTTAATTCACTGACCATGTAGATGTTCATAAAAGCTCACAGTAAAGAGAAAGCTGCAGAAAAAATTACTTTTTTAGTAAAATCTATCATTAACTGAACATAAATCAAGTGTCTCCATCCACTGTCATTGATCCAACTCCATGGGTTTTACTGGTGATTCAATGTTGTAGACGATGACGGTGTTTCCACGTTCACTACGGAGCCTCTGAACGTCCAAATGGGTTATATCTGATGACCATGAGAAGATGATAAACTGCATTTTACACCAATTATTTCAATATTTTAATAGGTTTATTGGTTCAGAAGTTATTAAACATTTTAGATCAGTAGATGGTTTTAATTGCCAGTGGCTCTTTGGGTCTTTATGGGTTAAGAAGAGAGAATGGCAAAAATATTAGTTGAGGTTTTCTTCTTATTTTCAGTAAGAATAGTATAATAAAGATGTTTTCAGTACACACTGGAAAATAGAAATACATAAAAAATAGTAAATGTCTGCATCATTGTATCGCAGCAGCAAATAAGTTAGAAATGTTGGTGACACTTGACATTTTTCATGGCAGACTGCTACAACTGATGAAAGTCATAGAGCAAAGATTGGTCAGATTTGCAGAAAAGATGTGGTGACTGAATAAAATTGCAACAAAATTCACTGGAATTGGTTAAATTTCTGTTAATTGTTCTGATCACAATATCATAAATTGTCATAGCAATGCAAAAATAACAGGATCTGTATCATGTAGTAATGTAAATATATCTTGTTCTAGCAAAAACAGATTCTTTTTTTTTTTTTTTTTATCTTATGGCATCAATGCTTCGATATAACCAAAAATGCTTCATGCACTATAAAATATATGCATTTACATTTTTAACTGGTCTACAAATAAGCTTTTTTTTTGGTCATTTCACCTGGAAAAGACCAAATGTTTAGCTCGGTTTTTGCTGTATCATTCTAAAATTGAAAACCTCCTTCACCGCTGGACGCTCCTCGGGGTCCGCCGGAGTCGGCTGCAGGGCAGAAGGAAAGAGGAAGCTTTGACTTGAAAGTGTGTCAGAGGGTGAGCGTGAGGAGAGGGGAGAGCAGAGAGCGTGATGTCTGGGATGTTTTTGAGACGCTCTAAGATGAAAAAGGTGAGAAGGGCCACAGGAATGGTTTCCCATGATCCCGCTTGACCTGACCTGGGCCGGGCTAGACTCGGGTGGTGGCTGCGTGTGTGTTGGGGGTTTTTACTTCTTGTCTTGGTCTGGCAAGCTGCTGTAAACACAGTGGTGGGCAGAGGTTAAAAACTTCCTTAACACTCTCTTTACAGACTCTGTCCTTACATCTGTAGACATTATTACTTTTTTACGGCACTTAAGCACAGTTGTCATCTGTGCTTTTACTTGAGTATTTGTATTTTGTATTGTACGACAACTTTTTCCCTTCATATGTGTATTTTGTACTCAATGCTTCTGACATTTACAACATTTATTACAACTAGGAAATATGGAGGAATAACTGATTAGTATTTTTGCATCACTGCACATGTTCAGGATATCAAAATCAATTTCAACCTAAATGGATGGAATAAAAACATAGAGAAAAGACATAACATGATAGTGACAAAACAAGATGAATGTGAAAGCACCGTGGCAAGAAAGGTTTGTGCTGTATTACAGGGTTCCCACTCTTTCCCTGAAATTATTTTCCAGGACTTTTCCAGGATATTTTCAGCTACTACAGAGACAAGTTATCACGTCATACACTAATCCATTCTCCCTCATTCTTTGGGAGTCTTTTCTGCAGTTGTAACTGGCATTTACCCAGATTATTTCTGTGTTTCTTTACTCAGACATTTGATGTGCAGTCTATGGTTATAATTTATTTATGAAAAATTATTATGACATTTATCAGAATAATGCAAAAACACTTCATTATTCTGACAAACTGCAGTTACAGTGTTCAATTAGACAATTCCCGACTCAACTTTCTCCTCTCTCTTACTTTCTCTCCTGCACTCCCTCTGAAAATTTTTGTACATTTTCAGTAAATCACTGAAAATCTATTTCCTTTGTTTCATCTCAGTTTAGACACACAAGGTCACAAGGCAGGGGGAGGATAAATAATTTTCCAGGATAATTTAACCATTTCCAGGACATTTGACCTTTTTTCTCATTTTCCATGTTTTCTATGACTGGAAAACTGGTCAGTCATTTTCCAGGTTTTCCAGGATGCGTGAGAACCCTGTATGAGTTTTGTCTGTCACTTGTCATCATTCCAGTATATTATGTCTTTTACTTTTAAGTCTTAATGGATGGAAAGGATGCAAAGCTTAAAACTAGAAATTTCACTGGGTCCCAGATAAGAGAAGTTATTGGTGACTCCGTATTCCCCTCAAATCTCAGTTTTAGAATTAACATCTAGGGATTCATTTGTGCAAGTGTTTCAAAGATTTCTGGATTCCCATAGAGTCCCAGATTATGAGGAGATGCTAAAAAATAATTTCTTCCAATTGCACTTTGATTTTTTTTCTTCTGCGTTTGGTGATGTAAGTTATGAGCATGTCGAGTGATTCAATTAGAATATTTCTGAAATGGAAACCCTCCATTCAACCCAAACTTAAAGGAGTGATATTTTACTTTTTTTAAATGGAATTATGCATTTGAAAACATTTCCCTGTGGTCTACATAAACTGTGCATACTATACTTGGGTCTGAATTCTTCATTAATTCAACTCCACAGGTCCATCTTCAACCCTATTTCTGAGTAATGACACCAGAAAGGTCGTTTTTAGCGCTGGCCCTTTAAATGCACATCAGCCACTTCAGGCCCCACCCCCTCCAGGTTGTTAACTGTGCTGCTCTGTCCCGTTCAACCAACAACTGAACATTTTAGGTAATCGGCTCCAAGTTTGGACATATTTTCAGTTTTTACTACAACCGCTACTGCTGACAAACAATTATGCTGTACTCTGAGAAATGTTCGTCAGAAGTCTTGACCTTATATGTGCAAATGTTGTGACGTAACTATTTATAAAACGTAACAAATTTAGCAGGAATTAAAACAGGTTGTAGAAATCCTCTCGATTTTTGCCAAAATGAATATAAAGATAGCTTTGCAGCACCTGGAGGGTTGAAATTCAAACTTTACGAACTGTTAGGGTCCAAATACACAAATAAATGAATCAAAGACTAATAAAAGTGGGTTTAGCAAAATATGACCCCTTTAATGGGTTGAAACCATCATGTTTGGATTGAAGAACAAAGAAGAACAAAGACAATGTCTGAAACATTTTCAGTTTCAGTTTCGGTATCAGTTTAGAGCCCAGCTGACAGCTCCTAATACTTTACTTATTCCTCATTGGGCTGGATGTTTATATTTATGAGTAAATTTGACCAGATTAGGACATACTGTCTTCAGATTGCAAAACACAACTAGAAGCACTCGGAAAGCGCAGACCTCCGCCAAGGCTGATCAGTGCCCCCCCCCCCGATCACCACCAAAATGTAATCATTTCTTCCTTATCCCATTTCCAACAAACCCTGAAAATTTCATCCAAATCTGTCCATAACTTTTTAAGTTATGTTGCACAGTAACGGACAGACAAACAAACAAACAAACAAACAGACAAACAAACAAACCCTGGCAAAAACATAACCTCCTTGGCGGAGGTAATAAAAGGTGTTGGCACAAGACTGGAACATGAGTGTTTGTTTGTTGTTGTTTTTTCTTTAACATTGTCATATAACCCAAATCCTGTCATACTGGAAAATTTCAGATTTGGAATGTTGAATGTCTTCCTTCCACGAGCAAATGAAAACGTATTTTTATTTATTTTTTGTTCATTATTTGCTTAATCTGCAGCTTCATTACCTTCACCATGAGGTATTGTGATCACTTTGCTTTGTGTGCGTGCGTGCGTACAAGCTTGTTTGTTTTTTTGTTAGCAAGATAACTCAAAAAGTTATGGACGGATTTTGATGAAATTTTCAGGAAATGTTGATACTGGCACAAGGAAGAAATGATTCAATTTTGGTGGTGATCGGGGGTGAAGTGGGGGGGTGGGGGTTAGGGCAGATCTCTCTTGGCGGAGGTCTACGCTCTCCAAGTGCTTTTCTTGTCTACTCCTGGGTTTCCCCCCTCTCCGTCATCCTCCAGCCCACATTACCATCCATGTTTCTGATGCTGTTATGGTACTTTTTGTCAGATTGGTCGGAGGGCAGTAATTAGAAGGCTGCTGCTGTTTTTCATCTCACTGAGTCATTGTAAAAGTTCATATCCAGTCTGTGTGGACTTCTGAAGCCTGTGCTGCAGATATTTACAGACTGAGGAATTAGGAAGATGGCTTTTATTTGAGCTGAGTCCTCATCATTTCGCTGTCACTCTGTTTAATCATTACTAAATGGATTCATTAAATCTCGTCTCCACAGTGTTTCCCTTTAAACTTCGCAAATTTGATGCACTCACATAGACACACAGTCTGGGAAATGCACAAACACACTGCACTGACCCAGTCTATTGAAGAGACTTATCAAATGTAATTTATCAACTTTCTAATGCAACCAGGACTTGTGATGCAGTTAATTCTCTAAGAAGGATTAGTTGTGTGTGTCGTGGGTGTATGCTGTACAGTATGTGTGTGTGTGTGTATTGTACTGGGGTGGTGTTTTGTGTCATGTGCGCCACTGAAAAGGGCATGTTCCTTTAGCGTGCATTCATAGATTAATGAAATATGATTGAAAAATAAACTTTAATAAATTGAATATTACACATCACAGAGCACAGGAATTTGTCACAGATGTGCTTTCAGATTATGTGTTTGGAGGTGTCTTGAAATGAGTTTTAGTATTTTATGATTGTTTGAAGACAAAGTTGTGAACTTTGAAAGGTGCAGCGTGTAACAGTGTGAAGAGATTTACATGTACTAATCACTCATTTCTATTCAACGTGTGAATAGATCAGAAAATACCAGCATATTCACTTGACTTGTCTACATTATGATAACACAGAGGAGCCAGGGCTGTTTGTTTGTTTGTTTGTTTGCATCTGTTTGTTATTGTTTGTTTTTTCTACATATGTGCAATGGAAACAAATTTAATGTGTGAACCAATACAGGGGTCCCAAATTTCCCTTATTTGATAAATATAGATAGTGTATCTGATGGAAATAGCAATATGTTACCGTTAAGAGTTGGAAATTAGCGATAGCTCTAAACTACCTGTACAGCACATCACACAACAAAATTAGAAATGTCTGATTTTCAGTCTTAGAGTTAGAAGTAAAAATATTGAGTAATTTAACCTCTTTTGTCACCAATTTTTCATCAAATCTGTAAAACCCGAGTCATAGCCTAAGTATCAGGAATCTGTAAGTTTTTCCATTATTATGCATCTGAATCTTTTCTCTCACGGTGAACAATTTCGAAGTTTACTCCACTGTAAACAATTCATTTGTTGATAAACAGAGTCGGTAGGTCACTCAGACATTTTCGAAAATTCGTCACGGCTTGAATTGTGGGAAGTGGAGCTCCACGCAGCCGCATTATGGCCGCAGCAGCAACAAACATGGAAATGGCTTCATTGCCTCTTGCTACTGCAGCTTTTTAATTGGCCAGTTTTGTACCTACAATTGAGGAATAGTCCCATTTCCACATTAAATAACTCAGCAAGTGGATAGGACCAATATTTTTGGAGATATTAGTCATTTTGGAACACAATAGCCTACAATCATGGAAGTGCAGTACCATGCTGCATGATGGGAAATGAAGTTCAAAACAGGAACAAGAGAGAGACACACACACACACACACCACACACACACACACACACACACACATATATATGTGTGTATATATATATATATATATATATATATATATATATATATATATTTAGAGAGAGAGAGATAAAAGGTACGTCTCGGTACTTATGGAGAACTCCCACCACAGGTCTTATAGGTCACATACTTGGACGGCCATGGCTCAGGAGGTAGAGTGGGTAGAGAGGGTTGGCGGTTCAAATCCCGCTCATCCTTGGGCAAAACTTTCCTCCAGTGCTGCTACTCACAGTTCAGTTCAGTGGTGGTCGTGAATTGGCAGCCACACTTCTGTCGGCCTGCCCAGGGCAGCTGTGGCTACATTTGTAGTTTACCAGCACCAGAGTGTGAATGTGAGAGTGAATGAATAATGGATCCACTGTACACGCTTTGAGTATAAAAAAAAAAGTGCTATATAAATCTAATCCCATTGTAACGTGAGGGTTCATTGGTGGTTAATAGTTCATTCTTTATAAAATGAGACTGCAGGATGGAGACGGATGTCTTCTTACAACAGTGGTTTACTTTTCATGCACCGTAACTGCCACCACAACACTTCCTGAAACATCATCTCACATGACCGAACCAGCCAATCAGGAGCTAACAGCACCCAGATCGGTAAAGGCGGCCTTACACTGTGCGAGTTTAGAGACGATTTCTCACTCGTGCGACTATTTCTGGGATCGGGCCCGATGTGCCTCTAATCGTGTGTTGTGCTTCGTGGAGTGTACATGGGGTAAAGAGAAGCGATTAGCACCTCACGACCACCTCACGACCAGCGATCGTGTGTTCGCAAGGAAAACGGAGCTGTTTGAAATCCTGCTCGCTCCTCGTGAGTGTATCGTACTGTCAAAGCAGTGCCACGAACCGATGTGCCTCAAATTCTCACACTGTGCATGCGCGAACACAGACGCGTACAGTAGCGTACAAAAGCTAACAGTAGCTGGCTATTGTCCTAGTGCAGTTTAGCTGTTGCAGCTTACCTCTAGTTCCCTTTGCTGTAGGATTGACAGCCCATACTGTCCACGTCTGGACAACCAATGCCTGCACCAAACACATCGTTGTCTTTTCTTCTTTTTTGTTTCCCTGCAGATAATGGCACATATTACCAAAGCAGCTCGTTGGTTTTTGTTTAGCACTACCATTTCGTGGCTCACGCCAATACACAATTGTCTATGCACTTTTACGGATTCCTTGGTATTTTAACGTTGTATTTCCGAATACAACACTCAAACGTGTTGTGCGTCCTGTGGTGTATGGTCCTACAGTGTGAGCAGTCAGGTCGCATACGAGCGTCGGTCCGTGCTGTGTGAGAACATGAATCGTGAGCCTGACTGTACGACTGATTCGCACAGTTTGAGATGGAGCTGCGTGCAACGATCGAAAAAATCGCACAGTGTATGGATGCCTTAAATGTTAATGATTTAGAAAGGCACATTCAACAGGTTATTTTAGCTGCTTATATACAACAAAAGAAAATAATTAAATGTGTATATGTGTAAATAATATTTCTGCAAACATAAATACTTATTTGGGTAAACACTGTCAATATATTTTTTAACAAATACATGAATTAACTTATTCCCTGTAATTTATTCCATTGTTAAACCTTACATTCCTTCAACATAAATTATTTTAACTTCCGAGCCTTACACCATTATTATTATTATTATTATTATTATTATTATTATTACATACGCGTGTATTATTATACAGTGGGAACTATAGAACTGCATGGACTGAGTATTAAATATTTTGGAATTGCAGTTGAACACAGCCAGTGATTGAATGAATCACACTCAGTGGTCAAATTTAGACCTATACTTCTACTGTATCCTGTTGTTTCTAATTTTAAATTATTTGGAATGCAGTGGAGTTCAATGCCATAACAGAGGACAACCTTATTAAAGCCAACTCTTTGCTGTGGTTCCAAAAGGTCACATTAATGAGGTTAAACTGTATAATCTCTTTTTTAATTCTTTTTATTCTTTTTTATCCTTTTTATTCTATTTATTCTGTATGTTGTGTTCTTGTGGTTTATGGACCTGTGTCTGCAATGAAGTTTATTTTTTATTCATTTTATTAGTGTATGATAATTTAAAAAAAAAACAGTTTTATGTGATTTAAAGCATTTATAATGTTAATTTTGCTTGACTTTGCCCCCTTGAGCGCCCACCGAAGCTCTTGCCCTTGACCCCACTATTCTCTTGCACCCCCCCCCCCCCCCCTTCCATTTTTTTCTGCCCACTGCTATTGTCAATAGTATTGTTTTGTGTCCACTTCTTTGTACAGTGGCCTTTTCTTTCCTCCCCTTCCTCACCTCCCCTCAAATATTTTCACTCTTTTTCACCTTGCTCTCCTCAGCAGTCACTTCCCCTTTTCTCTCACAGAAGAAATGGATCATTGATGGTTAATAGATTTAGCTACTATACCGACAGAGAGACAATGAGAGAACCATCAATTTATCTGCCGTTTAACTGCTCCAATCTAACCTCCGTAAACTCACTCCGGTGAAACTCATTTCTGTGTTTCCTCGCCAATCTGAAAAGCTATCATCTCGCTAATCTTGGGCTTTCAATTCGCCAGGGGGACAGGGGAGTCAGACCAATCCTGGATCTCGGAGATGATCTGTTAGCCTGGCGTAAATGTTTATAACATGGGGCAATCTCCAGGGTTTATACGTTGATGCACATACACACACATACCAACTTCTTTTCTTTTTTTTTCCTCCTGTGTCTTTCTCCCTGTGTCTCTCTCTCTTGCTCTCTCCGGGGCATTTATAGGGATGTGAAAGCTGTTATTGGGCAGGTCAGTGGAGTGGAACTGTCAGATAATAGGCTAGTTACCGTGGCAGCACATGAATGAGGGATGGTATGGAGGAGGGAGACAGAGCACATAGAATCGCTCAACTCACTCCTTAATCAGAAGGTAAACTGGAAATCTGTGGAGTTTCGACTCCCCGCTGAAAAGGACGAGAGGAGGAGGAGGACGAGAAATGAGGAAGATAGGAGGAAAAGTAAGCGTGATAGGGGATGACAAAAGGAAGAGGACAGAGGAGGGAGATAGAGATACAGAGAAAGGCTTATTACCATTCCCAGGGAGCCAGGTGTTTATTTCTCTATTTGTAAACGGCGGCTTCATTACCCATAGTTCAACAGGAGCAGGCGGCGCTGAGACTGCATCAAGGTCACACTAATCACACAGCGAATAGGAGGAAAGACAGAAAAGGGAACACAAATTATGTAATGCATCCTCTCCATTGCTCTCGCCTCTCCATCCTTGCCACTTCCCATCAGCCTCTGGTCGTCCTCACCCCTCCACGCCCCCCCCCCCCACACACACACACACACACACACACACACACACATCTCTTCTCCGCTGTCGTCCACTGGGAGCACAACACTGCAGACTGTCGCCCACTTTCTCTGATGGAGACTGACACCGTCTGCCTTGTGGAATGACATGTTTGTGTAGTTCCTCAATTTGTTTGAAGCATTAGTCGTCACCGCACAAAGTCACTTCACTACATCAAACATACGCACTGGGAAGCTACGTTTGTGTGTTAGCACTGTTTACTGTTTAAAACAAAAGCCCATTTCAATTTGAGATGTGAAATTACTTCAGTACAATGATGGGTACAACTTTATATATGCAGGTGTTTACAGACGCATCAATACATTGTGTTGATATTCACTATTGTCATTATTCATTTTGGGTAAACTACAACAGTAATGTTGCCTTGGACATAAATCATAGTTTGAGTCTTTTTATTTCCTGGGGACTTTTGATGTTCCATTCCACTTAGTTGCTGTCAGTGGTGTCCCATCTCCTTTTTCAATACTAAGATTAAAAGTTTAATGTTGCAGCTAATTCATTAGAATTAAATGATGTACTGTGAATAACTGACAAAACATGATCTGATACTGTGCATCCATGTAGCTGCTCTCTGGAAAAATTGATATTTTCTCATTGATTTTTTTATGTTTCATCCACATGAAAACTCTGGTTTAGGTCACTGAAAATGATTGTTTCTGAAAATGATTATTTCTGAAAACTCTGACCAAAGTGGAGATTTGGTCAAACTCTGTTTTTGTGCTTGGGTGTGTTCAGGAGGAAGCAGAGTTTTGGGGCTCGAATATCACCGTATGAGACAAAAATGCATCAATGTCATGTGTGTGAGCTCTTTTATCGCCCCAGAGCGCAGGGGGTGTATAGAAGTATGGACTCCATCTGTCCATCCAAGATTTTATCTGACCCATTTCTTGAAGACTGTTCACCCGATTCTTTTCAAATTCGATACGTTCTTTCCACTAGGAGAGGTATAGTGCACAGTTTGATTGCTGAATTAAAATTCTGGGATTTTTTTTTTTTTTTTTTTTTTTTTACAAATTTTTGAAAATGTCAACTTAGAACATTTGTCCAAAAAAATTTCTCAGACACTATTCACCCGATTATTGTCAAATTTGACACATAGTCTTTACATGTACCTTTCTATCAATTTATTTATTTTTTTCCTACATTTTTGACAAATTTTTGAAAAGGTTTTCATAGCATTGTAAGTTAATCCTCAAAATGAATTCCTTGGTCGCCAGGGTATCAGTGAGCAGGAGGGGCAAACTGTTGTGCGACCGGGCGGGGGTATTCGTAAGCTCCACACCCCATGATGGAACTATAGGGCATGTTTATGCAGATACATGTAGATGAAAACTTTCTGAAATCAATCTGGTGTGTATGATGTTATTTCTGAAAGCCGCGGTGGGTAAATATCTGCTTATATAAAGACTTGGCTTCGTGTATTCATGGCCTGGGAGTCCAGAGTCCAGACCTGAACCCTGTAGATAAGACTTTACGCAGTGGTTCCCCTTAAGATCATTGCATTATTTCTGAATCTTGGCATTTGTTTGAGATCAGAAAGGAGATCATCTTTAAAAGTATTCATTCTATTACCATTTTAAAACTCCTCACCTGAGCTAGGCTTCATCTGACTGTTTGGACATAATTTTTTGCTGTCACTGATCCAATTAAACTATCCTTTAGTTGCCGTAAAATCTTTTAATTAGTAAATATTAGTAAAGAGTAATGAAGCTCAGTGGGTCTTAGGGAAAGTGTATCTCTAATGCATTGATGCAGTGTATTTATGTGGGTTTGTGGAGCTGAAAACATTTCTGAAAACCCTCTAGTGTGTATAATATTATTGAAATATCTGTTTCTATAAATGTTCGACATGGTCTTAATCAAACTGAAAACCGTTTTATTGAGCCTTTAATGAAATGGTCTCAATGAACACCTTCGGTTGTAATGATGACAGTTATTATTATTTTGATTGAGAAAAGTGTATTTCTAGTGGTAGAAAACACATACACACATTCATATTGTGCATTTAATCACATAGTGAGATAAGCCATGACCGAGGATGCAAACTTGTGAACTCTGGGAAATGTCTGATCAGAATGTCACCCCCTCCCCTATCCTCCCTAACTGGGTTCTAGCTTTGCCATGATTTTAACAATATTTGGGTAATTATGGTTTAGAAACAGGCAAACGAATCCTTTTCTCTTTAAGCAGGGCCTCTAGACTTACAAGGCACATTTCATTAATTTTAATGGAAGGCTTTCACTCTGTTTTTTATATATTGCAATATTATGTTTAATATACCATATACCAAACAATAAATCAACGTGATACTGCTTGCTAATAGATAAAGGAGTGATGAGAACCAAGGTTATTATTGTTAACGAAAACGAATGAAATGACGAAAACTAAAATTGAAAAAACATTTTCGTTAACTGAAATTAATAAAAACTCTAATTAAAAGAAAAAAACGATAACTAACTGAAACTGTATCGTGAGCTTACAAAACTAACTAAAACGTGTAAAAATTATGGATACAATTCCCTTCGTTTTCGTCTTTGTCAATGTCGGATTGATATGAAATTCATTTATTTCGCTCTACAACACTTCACAGTCTGTCATGTCTGGTCACTGGTGGTTTCCAGTGGTCTTCTGGTCCCCACTCTACCTGGAACATACAGACTAAAGCTGGGACACAGCAGCACAGTCCTGTCTGGGGTTTACTGTAGTGATACATGGGTCAGGTTTTTTTTTTTTTTTTTTTGGCGTACCGTGTGTGCGCGCGTGAGTGACAGAGACAGAGCAGAGCTAAAGGACAGAGTCAGACAGGACTAGCATCCAGGTTAAAACTGGAGAGTTTATCACCATGAAAAGGCCTTCCAAGCCCTGAACTGCACAGTTTAGAAGAGGAGAAAAGAGAAGGATGAAAACTAATCCAATTACAGAGGTATGGAACCTGTTAGAATGTTAAAAAACGTTTGATGTTACTAGCTACAGCTAGCTAAACTGAACTGAAGCAAAGTTGGCTAATAATGGAACTGGAGATGATTAAGAGATGAGATATCTGCTAAGGTGTGGTTTACTGATGAGGAACTGGGTTATATATGTTTATAAGTGGTTTATATATGTTTCTATCTGCTTTAACTGCTGGTTAGCTGGTTTATAATAGGTTCCTATCTGCTTTAACTGCTGGTTAGCTGGTTTATATATGTTTCTATCTGCTTTAACTGCTGGTTAGCTGGTTTATATATATTTCTATCTGCTTTAACTGCTGGTTAGCTGGTTTATATACACTGAACAAAAATATAAATGCACAACTTTTGTTTTTGCTCCCATTTTTCATGAGCTGAACGCAAAGATCTAAAACTTTTTCTATGTACACAAAAGGCTTATTTCTCTCAAATATTGTTCATAAATTTGTCTAAATCTGTGTTAGTGAGCACTTCTCCTTTGTCCTTTGCTGAGATAATCCATCCACCTCACAGGTGTGGCATATCAAGATGCTGATTAGACAGCAGGATTATTGCACAGGTGTGACTTAGGCTGGCCACAATAAAAGGCCACTCTAAAATGTGCACTTTTACTGTATTGGGTGGTCCAGGGGGGTCAGAAAACCAGTCAGTATTTGGTGTGACCACCATTTTCCTCGCACAGTCTTCTTCATGAATTCTCTGAAACACCTTTGGAGATGGCTTATGGTAGAGAAATGAACATTCAATTCACAGGCAAAAGCTCTGGTGGAGATTCCTGAAGTCAGCATGCCAATTGCATATTCCCTCAAAACTTGTGACATCTGTGGTATTGTGCTGTATGATAAAACTGCACATTTTAGAGTGGCCTTTTATTGTGGCCAGCCTAAGGCACACCTGTGCAAAAATCATGCTGTCTAATCAGCATCTTGATATGCCACACCTGTGAGGTGGATGGATTATCTCAGCAAAGAAGAAGTGTTCACTAACACAAATTTAGACAGATTTGTGAACAATATTTGAGAGAAATAAACCTTGTGTGTACACAGAAAAAGTTTTAGATCTTTCAGTTCAGCTCATGAAAAATGGGAGCAAAAACAAAAGTTGTGCATTTATATTTTTGTTCAGTATATGTTTCTATCTGCTTTAACTGCTGGTTAGCTGGTTTATATATATTTCTATCTGCTTTAACTGCTGGTTAGCTGGTTATATATGTTTCTATCTGGTTTAACTGCTGGCTGCTTTGTGCATCTCCTCTCATGCTTTGCACATCTTCGCATTGTTTCACGTAAGTGACGTTGTGTATGGATTGCACCCCCCCTCAACCTGCTATAGGGAATTTATACATTGTACGGTACATTGTGTCTCTGCTCAGTCCATGAGCCGCCCTAACCCGACCCCCAAATAAAGTGTTCAGGGTAACCCATATCCGCGCCTCACTAATTTCTTTGAATAGGATGATGAGGAAGATAAAATATATGAAATAACTAAAACTAATACTAAAACTAAACTAAACTAAACTAAAACTAAGCATTTAGAAAAAAATGATAACTAATACAAACTAACAAACCTGCTCTAAAAACTAATTAAAACTAACTGAATAAGAGAAAAAAAAGTCAAAACTAATTAAAACTAAACTATAATTAAAAATCCAAAACTATTATAACCTTGATGAGAACACATTACATGCTTTTTACTCTACATATGACAATGCACTGTTTGATAGTATGTGCAACAGATGCTGCGATACTCATTACAACAATAAGACACTTTACTTGGATTCCAACAGATGAGGTGGACATCTAAGTTCAAGATCTGTTAAATCTGAAACCCAAATCCTGAAATTTGTTGCATTTTTCTAGTGAAAAAGTAATTTATCATTAACTGATAAGCTTCAGTATTTTTTTTTTTTTTGCCTCTTTTCATTTATGTTCTCAAAAATTCCCAAAAGGGTCGTTTTCTACTTTTAAAATAAATGCATGAATACATAGCACGTTCATTAAAATCGTGATTTTTATTTAATTTAGTCATAATTGTTTCGTACCACACCATTGGATGTTGTGGAACTGATCTGTGTGATGACAGATGGCCTCCCAGTCCTGAACCTACTGTTTGATTTTCTGATGGTAAATACTGGTTTTGAATGTCTAAATACAGAGAGATTTGTCTGCATTACTGGGACATGACCTCACTCCATTTCCCTTTTAACCCTGGGTTCAAGCTGCATTGTTCTCAGCTGCTCACAATCCAAACTAGACACACAAACAGTGCAGAGCTCAAATAAACTGTTCTCAATAATCTTGGTTTGGTTGCACGCTCTAGTATGAGTTATGGTTTGGTATGTGGAGGTAGCTGTATGCATGTGGGTGTGTATTAAGATAAGAAAAGCTTTTTTTTTTTTTTTTTTTTAGATGCAAACACGACTCTATGTGGTATTGTAATAATCACAGATTCGTTTGATGTCCCAGACTTGAAAAAGGCTCTCAACAGGGCTGTTCTTCAAACTGCTAATCTCTCAAAGGTAGTGAAGAAGAGGAGAGGCAGGAAGAAAGAAAAGGAGTGGAGGCGAGGTGGAAAACTGAGAGAGGAGGAGGAGGAGGATGATGAAGAGTGGCGGTGGATGAGGAGATCAGTGAGAAGGGGCTAGACGTGTGAAGAGATGGAGAGAGGAGGGCAAAAATAGGAAAATGAACGAGAAGAAAAGTGATAAGAACTCTTGCTTTTGAACTTGAAGAGCTTAATTTGAAATGTCAGGGCTACCCCCCCACTCTACCCCCACTTCCCCAACACACACACATACACCAGCCCCTCCCTCTTCACTGCTCCACTCCCTCTCATCAGGAGTCCCTGTAGTGCAGTAGTGTGGATTAAAATAATTAAACAGGCTCTGTTTTAATTAAGACAATAAAGCCAAGAGTCTCTAGGTAAGACCTGGGAGAGATGGAGAGAGAGAGCGGGGGGCGTGGGGTGAGGGGGGGGTGTGATAAAGCAGTCTAACGAGAGAGCCAGGATGATAGGAGCTACAGAGGGAGCTATGTTATCTTCATTACTTATCTATCATGTCAATTCTAGGCTGGAGATTGCATTATCACGGCCTACATAAGGATGTTTACACTGTGTGAATGTGTCTGTACTGATGTAGATGAAAACCAACAGTGTAACGACCGAGAAACAATCTCAGAGCTGGAAAATGAAGCGGAAATGGTCAAATCTGCAGTTCCTAAAGTGGCCACTTGATGCTGGCTCCAAAAGTGAGTCAGATTCCCTCAGACTCCCAACTTTACAGCAGAAATAAACGTGTAGTGCAGGGGTGTCAAAGTCATTTTCTTTCAGGGGCCACATTCAGCCCAGTTTTACCTCCAGTGGGCCGGACCAGTCAAATAGTAGCATAATAACCTATAAATAATGACAACTCCAAATTTTTTATAAGCAAAACATAACATTAAATTATGAAATCATTTACATTTTACAAACTATCCAAACAAAAAAGATGTGAATAACCTGGAAAAAAAAATGAAATTTCTGAAGAAAAATAAGAAGAAATAATAAGAAAAATTTGATCAATATTCTGCCTCAACTTATGATTTCTACATGTGCATTACAGATCACAAAACAGGCAGAATATTGTTAAAATTACACTTATTTTTCTTTAGACATTTCAGGTTGTTCATATTTATTCAGGCATTGACGTTTTATTATTAAAGGATATCAGAATTTAATGTTCTTTGCAATAAATCAAAGAGAAAAAACTGGTGTTGCCATTATTTAGAGGCATGATGTCATATTATTTTTTTCACATTAAACCAAGAGGAACATTTGGAGTCATTATTTTTAGGTTATTATGCTGTTATTTTTGACTTTGATGCCCTTGACTGTTAATATCTTCTACACTTTACAAATTCATCCCATGGGCCGGATTGGAACCTTTGGCGAGCCGGTTTTGGCCCCTGGGCCGCATGTTTGACTCCTGTGATGTAGTGGAATCATCTCTACAACCACTGGAAAGGAATTTTCATATATTTTGACTCACTTGTTAGCCCGCCCCCCAAAGGAGAGGCAAGGGGTATCACTTTTGGTTCGGTTTGTTTCTTTTTTTGTTAACACTCTAGTAGCGTAAACTAGTGATTGAATTCATACCAGATTGGGTTTATAGATTGCTAGTAACCCAGAATAGATCTCATTAAATTTTGGGAACTGTAGTCAAAGTTCATATTTTTTTATGAATTTTTAAAATCTTTTTTCTTCTCCTATTTACTTATAATGGTGGAAATTTCACATATCTATAAAAACATCAATTTTGTTTCAATTTACTTCAAACTTGGCACATACAGGGTGGGGAAGCAAAATTTACAATGAACATTTAGTTGTTTTTTTCTCAGCAGGTACAACGTCAATTGTTTTGAAACCAAACATATACTGATGTCATAATCATACCTAACACTATTATCCATACCTTTTCAGAAACTTTTGCCCATATGAGTAATCAGGAAAGCAAACGTCAAAGAGTGTGTGATTTGCTGAATGCACTCGTCACACCAAAGGAGATTTCAAAAATAGTTGGAGTGTCCATAAAGACTGTTTATAATGTAAAGAAGAGAATGACTATGAGCAAAACTATTACCAGAAAGTCTGGAAGATACTATTAAAGAAGAATGGGAGAAGTTGTCACCCGAATATTTGAGGAACACTTGCGCAAGTTTCAGGAAGCGTGTGAAGGCAGTTATTGAGAAAGAAGGAGGACACATAGAATAAAAACATTTTCTATTATGTCAATTTTCTTGTGGCAAATAAATTCTCATGACTTTCAATAAACTAATTGGTCATACACTGTCTTTCAATCCCTGCCTCAAAATATTGTAAATTTTGCTTCCCCACCCTGTATATAGAGGCAATTATAGGCAAATATAGAGGCTTGTAGCCTGAGGTCTTCAGAACAGCACCTGCTGATGGTTCCACGCACTTGTTTTAGCACAGGCGGTGACAGGTCCTTTAAAGCTGTGGCGCCACGTCTGTGGAATGACCTGCCTCTACACTTACGGTCCATGGACTCTGAAGAGAGTTTTAAAAAACACCTCAAAACACTCCTGTTCAAACAAGCGTTTTAGTTTCCCACCTGACTCAGGGCCACCATGAACTGATTACACTTTATGTATTCATCATATTTTAAACTGTTTTAATGGTACTTTATTGGGTTTCACGGGCATTCTAATTGTATTCTGCTTGCACTGTTTTATTCGTTTTTCGCAATGTAAAGTTGCCACTTTACAGTGTTACATGTACTCCATGTGTCTCCCCCTACCTCCCCCCTCCCCCAGTCTCTCTATATCTCTATCGCTCTCTCTTTTCTCCTCCTTTACTCTCGCTCTTTAACCCCAACTGGTCAAGGCAGACGGCCATCCTTCAGGAGTCTGGGTCTGCTCGAGGTTTCTGCTGTTAAAGGGAAGTTTTTCCTCGCCACTGTCACCAGTCACAAGTGTTTGCTCCTGGAGGATTCTGTTGGGTTTCTGTAAATTTGATTTGATTTTGATCTGATTTGATAAAGCAGTTTGTGACTCTGTCTGTGAAAAGTGCTCTATAAATAAAATTTACTTACTTACTTACTTACTTAATTATTATGCAGACATCAACACATGCATAGACATAATGACATCAGCAGGATCAATGCCAAAATAAGCTACAATAAGTGCAACGGGCAGGGTTTGTTGTGCCTGGCACCACTTGTTTAAATTATGTAACATGATTTACTTGGTAACGTTTACACAGCACATCTTTACTGAGCAGCTTTAACCATTACATCCTGTTCAGACTTTTGTGAACATCCAACACAGACTGTACCTACTGCATCTAACAACGCTATCATGTGATGACTTACTGGTTTGTAGAAATTTCCAAGTTGAAACCAGTAGTTTATGTTTTTCTAGCTGTTATAAAGATGCTAATATAGACTTTGTACCATCTGAATATGTAAAAATAAGTAACATTTTTAGTATATTTGTGCACTGTAATGAGTTTTTAGCAACACCATGCAAAATACTTACCCTTCAGCATGTTGTCATTGAATTTATTCTATTTTAACACAGGTTCAGCTTCTTGGCATGGTTTGCAGGCTGTAGAAAATTTACTCCATGATGCTCATTTTGTTTTTGTTTCCACGGTAACTAAGTCTGAATGTCCAAATGGGTCATATCTGATGGCCATGAAAAGATGACAAACTGTATTTTATACCAAAAATACATGTTGATAAGATTAGTGGTTTAGAAATGATTTAACATTTTAGATCAACATTTATGCCTGCTTGTGTGGGGTTTCGTGATGGTTGGAGTGTGCATTTAGCTAAAAATGTTCATTTGTTGACGTTAGCTAACTCCATAACTAAGCTAATGACATCTTTTGCCTCCATGCATGAAAACAGCATGTCCACTGATTTCCATTTAGAAGGCTTGAGTCAGACTATGTTTTACATTTATACATTTGGCAGACATTTACATTTATGCATTAGGCAGACGCTTTTTTCCAAACCACCTTACAGGGAAAAAAAAGAACTAAAGAAAAGAATAAAATACAAGAATAGATTAAAGACATAAAACAGCTGTACAATTAAAAACAGTATCATACAGAAGAATAAAAAAGCAAAATGATAGGCTGAAATACAAAAACAGATTAAAAAGACATAAAAACAGTCCTCTACAGCAGCAACATTATGCCATATTTGCCACAGTTAGCTTAGAAATGGAATTTACCAACCCAGATTTCAACACAAACCTCAGATGAGACCACAAACACAGACGAATCCTAAATAATGAACTTGTAACATTAGCAAGAAGCTAAAATGAGTCCTGCCATGAACTGGGGCACGTCCAGGGTATAGCCCACCTTTCCCTGTTAATAGATAGGATAAGACCCCTCCCCTTCTTTTATTTGACGTGGTTTGGAAAATGAATGAATGACTGAAGTAGCTAAAATGTCTTGGTGATGATTGTTCTTTTTGAACAGCGTGGTCTGTTTTCATCTTGGCCTCACCCTCTAGTCCAAATGTCATCATTTGTGTTTCCAAAAAAACCAAGATGGAAACAATCAAAAGCCAGACTTGAAACTTCTAAAACATCAGTCTACACACCAACATGTGTCGTCAGGGAGGCCACGTCCACCTGTTTCCTTCAGTCTGTGGTGAACACTGGGGTCTGTACATGAGCCTGAATGTGTAAATGTGTTTATATTGCTTTTGCCTTTACTGCCTGTCTATGTTTGTGCAGGTCTGTGCATGTGTGCATCTTTATTTCTACTCCCTTTCAGCCTGCTAATGAAATATTTATTTATTTCTCTGAGCAAGGGGGCCGGGTGGTGAGAAACTCAAATGAAATGTCATATCTCATTGTGTCTCCTTGTGAGGTGGGGGGACAGAGGGAACAGAGGAACAGAATTGCTCCTGAATTATGTACGGAGGATTCAGAGGGGAGTGATTACAGGATGGAGAGGGTGAGAATTTACACAGGAAGATGGTGAGGAAGACAGGGAAGACAGGGAGAAGCCACTTATTCATCTTCCATTACTTATTGCCATGTGTCATGTGTCACGTGATCAGCTGGCGTTCGCAGCCCACGGTGCTTTGCTCCGACTGCTGTGACTGCTGTTTGCTGTCATACACGCTCACACAGTGAAATGAGTCACAACACTGCTTTAACACTGCTCATCTAGTCTCACCAGAGGGACGAGCCAATGCTTATCTAGTAGTCGCTGTTATCGCCGCACTCAGAGCACACATACAAACACACTGAGCCTCGCAACCTACCTGGGGAGATTAGAACTTCTTAATCTTCTTTTCTACCTTCTTGTGTTGCAGAGACAACATGCACAAACACACTGTGAACAGGAAACTCTGAGGGGGCGTTGGTTTTATGACAGGAGGTGATGACAAGGGGTCAGTGGGTTAGTTTTTGGTAGTTATGCTAATTTGTCTATTTACAGATAGAATGAGAAGTTGTGCAAATCATAGACCTATATTTGTTTTGCGGAATTAAAGCAGCGTATGATGTTCACTAATTTTTCATCAAATCTGTAAAACCCGAGGGATGGCCTAAGTATCACCATGAATTCATTAGTCCATGATTATGCACCTGAATGGTGGGGTGGGGTGGGGGGGTTCTCCATAAGTACTGCGATGTACCTTACCTACTTCTCTCTCTCTCTCTCTCTTTCAAATTTTGCTCAGTACACAAAGGACATACAATCATTTACTGATTTAAAATGTTTAAGGATACTCCACCACAAACAGTCCATTTGTTTACATAACAAAACGAAACCTAGAGGAATCCGTCACTTGTGTTTTTTCAGGATTCCACGCATCCGCAGTAGCAAGAAGCAACTGAAGCCGTCTCCCTGTTTGTTGCCGCTACTGCCATACTGCAGCTGCGTGGAATCCCAAAAAAACCCAACTGACAGATTCGTCAAGGTTTTGTTTTGTTATGTAAACAAATGGACTGTTTGTGGTGGAGTATCCTTAAACATTTTAAATCAGTAAATGATTGTACGTCCGTCCGTCCAGGCCTGTGTACTGAGTGAAATTTAAGAGAGAGAGAAGTAGGTAAGATACGTCGCAGTACTTATAGAGAACCCCCCCCAACCGTCTTACAAACTATTCACTCCCCCTCACCCCTGTCTGTAACAGCCTATAAGGCAGAGGTCACGTGACCATCGGGGTTGTCAGATTACCACACTAACCAGACAGTTTTCTACAGGACTTTTGCTGATTATTTCATACATAATTGCTGGATAGATGATGTGATGCTGAAGACCTAAACAGTCACTGACGACCTAGAGCATCTACTGATCTAAATTGTTTATTACCTATTGATCCACTAATTCGATCAATGCATGGACATAATTGGCATAAAATACAGTTTGTCATCTTTCCATGGTCATCAGATATGACCTATTTGGACGTTCAGAGGCTCCGTAGTGAACGTGGAAACACCGTCATCTTCTGAAAAATGGATTTACCAGTAAAAGCCATATAGTTTGACAGATGACAGTGGTTGAAGACCCTTGTTTTATGTTATATTTTGTTGAAAAGGTCACTTTTTCCTTATTTTTTCCCGTTTTGATCGGATAACCTTTGAATTGAGGCTGAGCTCTTATGAACATCTATATGATCAGTAAATTAAATATAGGTAAACACCTGATTTTCACTGGAAAAATACAAAAGATAATATGTGTGGTGATAAATTCTTTGGGAATGGTTAAATGCAGAGAAAAAATTATTTGTAAGTCACCCCTAAAAACAGTTGTAGGCATTTATGGGTTAAAGTGACCGTCTCATGTCTGAGCCTTTCTCACGACCCTCTGTGTCTGTGATGCAGGTGCAAAAACACTCAGATGAACAAACAAACAAACAAAGTGTGAAAACAAACGCAGACTAATGGCGGGACAGCTGCTCTCCGCACACCAGGGTTCTGTCCATTAAAGAGTCAAACAGCCTTTACGACTCTCCCTGGAGGAGTTAATGTGTCGATGGTTGAGTCGAGGTGTGTCTTTAACACCTCTGCGTTGACTGTGTCACCAGTCAATCCTCCATGTGTGTAGAAGGAAAACGCTCAGGCGCAGTTGTCATTTACAGACTTATTTATAATCAATATTCAGTTCAATCGTTCAAGCTGGCATAGTAAAGCAAATTTAGAAGCAAAAATAAAGTGCAATCCCATATTGAATCTGCTTCTTTAATATTGGCTTTTTGTTTGATTTATGTACAGGTTATATGACTTTGGTAAATTCAGCTAATCCTTATGAATTCTACGCGACTTTGATATAAGATGTGAGAAGTCCTTATAGTCATTATACATACACGTAACAAATTTCCAATGGGTGACTCGGCTTAATGAAGAAGGAAAAATGTAATAAGAAACAGTCAAACACACAGGAAAAATACCTAAAATACTTTAATAAAACCACTGGACATCCCAATAAATATTTCAAAGAGTTCAAGATTTGAAAGATTTTTTATTGTTAATTCACTAGATTCACAAGAAGAATTGAGATACTGTTTCTCTCTCACTGTGTAAGTAAAAAACATACTATAAGAATAAAAAAGTGGTGTAAAGAATAGTCTATCATAGAATATTAAGTTCATATGTCAGTCTATTTACAGTGGCAAGGGAAGTGCAATACAGTAACATGTAACCATAAATATATGCAATGGTGACAATAACTTATAGTGTTGCAACATAACATGTTTGTTATTGTATCAAACCACTGCAAATTTGAGTGAATTTATCAATAATCATCGTTTCTTTGAGCTTCACCTCATCATAATGATCCTCTGTATATCTTTCTTGTTTGTGGGTGTGTAAATACCATGATACAGATATTTAGTATATTTTAGTGTTTGTATTTTTATCTATTTTTATGTATTTAGATTTATTATTATTTATTGTATCTGTTACAGTTATTTTGTCATAGGAACTGAAAACATTACACTGACATTAATTAATGTGTTGTGCACATAAACATTAGAGCGTTTTGTGTTTTCTGTTTTGACAGATTTTACTGCTTTGTGGAATAAAAGCCCACTCTGCATTTGTTCATTCACAAACAAAACATATTTTTGGTAATAGTTTGCTAATCCTGGACACTCGGAACAGCATATTTTATTCTCACAACAACAACATCAACTACTACAAAATGCATGAGATTTTTTTAAAAGCAAACTCTCAATTTAAATATTGTATAAAAGCTATTTAACTGTTAATATATTCTGTAATGATTTACTAATGAATTTTATGTGAACTCTAAGTATTAATGTATACATTATTTACTTTAATTCATATTAATGAATGCACATTGCACTACATTGAAATTAATTGATAGGTAACTAAATGGTGTAAAACAAAAATATTCCACTGATAAAAGATAACCACACAGGTACTTTAATTACATTTGTTAATAACAGTAATGAGCATCAACTCACATTGAATTAATGTATCTAGTATTTATTTACAACTGATACTCATGTGAAAAAATCTTAAACTGTTTGTCAATTAATATTAGTTAATAAATACAATAACAGGCATTAAGTAGTTGGTAGCAAATATATATTGAGTGTTAATATTTAGCTAATATTTTAACCACCTGATATTACTGGTTGATAGAGACATTATCAGCACACATCCCATAAAGTTCACAGTTAAGCAATGTCATATTCAGCGTTCAGGACTGGATTAATTACTTAATATCTGATTAATGTGTCTAATAATCAGTCTTCAGCTTATAAAGATTTAGTATTTATTATTCTGAATTAAATGCATGGTTGAGGAGCTAAACAGGCTTCAATACACACGTCAGTAATCACGTCACATTTTATGGGTTTTATTCAACAGAGTGGAACAATTACCACCTGGAGCATCTCAAAAAAACAAGGCTCTCAAAAGGTTTTTACATGGACATAGGGCATGTGTATCACTGGACCAAAACAGGATGGAATATATAATGTTTCATAAGATAAGATAAGATAAGATGCCTTTACTCTCACTGTATTCATATCACAATGACATTAAGAGTGCCCATCTCAGTCTCTACGTACATACTGTATCCTACACACAAAAAAACTGTATAACCTAAAACAATATAGTTAATAACAATAATAATAATAATAATAATAATAATAATAATATAATAATAATAATAATAATAATAATAATAATAATAATAATAATAATAATTCATTCTATCTGTGGTATAGAATTGGCTGTTTGTTTGTCTTTGTAGTTTTGTATATTGTCAGTATTTCTCACCATATATTTTCAGTATAATTTATATATGACCAGTTTCTATATAGTCTCTCTTTTTGCACTTCAAGAATCTGCCTGTAAACAGAACAGAACTGCTAGACTGATTTTCATTGTTCCTGTAACAGTGACAATAAAGATTTATTCAATTCTATCGTATTCTATTTATCGGTAAAAGTCAGTTTTTTGCCCAAAAACCAAAATGAGGCCTAATGATGTGTCTGCAATGACCTGATCATCATTGCTTGCAGGTTTTATTATATTTTTATTTTTACTGCACCAACTAATGTCAGCTGATGTTCCTGTATTTTAAATAATAATAATAATAATAATAATAATAATAATTCCACATTGATGCAGATAAATATATACAATTAACAAAAATGAAAAAAAAAAAATGCGGGTAAAATTATTTTTGAGAAGCATGCAGTGATAAATCTCTTCATATTCTCTTCATATGATCTGATGAGGGCAAAGTTGTTAAGTAGTGGTTTGTAAAACGGAGCCCTTGCGCTGTTTCGATGTTTCCTCTATTAACAGCTGAAACACCCTCCACCCTTTAGGACATTAATATTTCAGTCTGGGATCAACAATAAAATACTGGGGCTATATTTGGGGCTAAATCGTCAGTCTGAAATGAATTTTGTGGGTGAGAATATTGGTGCGCTTTACTCAGGCCAGGGGCAAGAAATGAGACTGTCACACGTACAATATTCAATAACGAAATCCCATCATCCTTTACTGCAGGCCATTCCTAAAACTGTGCCAGTCAGCTATTGGACTTCCTGAAGTTGAATAAATGATTTTCAGGAATGTGAAATCCTTAAACTCATGTGGTGTTGTCAGACTCTATTCTTTATATGATGCCATATGTTTCATTTGAAAATGTTTTTGATGCTAAATTTTTTATAGTGGAAACCAATCTCTGTGCTGACAAAAACTGGTCACATACATTGTTTTAAGAAATGAATCTTCACAGTTAAAAATTTCTGCGGAGTAATAGATATAATTCACTGTTGCTGCTGATACTTGCACCATCACTTTAACTGTACTGTCGCTGCATACTGTGGAATTTTGTACATATTAAGAATTTATTTTATTATTATTTCTTTTTTTTATCATTATTTTATGGTAGTTTTTATTGTACCCTACTTACCTTTTATATATTGTATTTTATATTTTATTCTTTTTCTGTCTCATGCTACAAAACTAAGACCCGGGTAACTATATTTTCATTCTATCATGTACCATTGATCAAATGACAATAAAGTTGACTCTGATAAAAAATTACAGAGAGAACGTTCTGTGTGGACATGTTTGTGAATAAGCACAAAACCAAAGATTCAGTTAATTACTCCATAAAGACCCAAACAGCCACCAGCAACACAATCCATCCACTGACCTAAAATGTTTAATATCTGTTGATCCACTAATCCAAACAATACCTGTAAATAATTGGTGTAAAATACAGTTTGTCATCTGTTTATGTCATCAGATATGACCCATTTGGACATTCAGAGGCTCCATAGTTACCATGGAAACACCGTCACCTTCTACAACATTGATTCACCAGTAAAACCCATGGAGTTGGATCAATGACAGTGGATGGACACACTGGGTTTATGTTCAGGTAATGATAGATTTGACTAAGAAAGTCACTTTTTCTTAATTTTTCTGTGTTTTGATATAAACTTTGAATTTACTCTGAGCTGTCATGAACATCTACATGATCAGTGAATTAAATATAGGAAAATACATGATTTACACTGAAAAATGCATAATACAGAGGATGATATTATAAAAAAAAATTGATGATAAATCAGTTAAGAAAGGTAGAAATAGAGAAAAATTCATTTGGGAGCTGCCACAAAAGTAACACTGGGTCTTTATGGGTTAATTATGTAAGAACAGATCTGTGAGGGATTAGCAGATAAACTTTCAATAGGTGTAAAAATAAATAAATAAATAAATATATAATATTATCCAAAAACGTCATCATGTATACAGGGTGGGGAAGCAAAATTTACAATATTTTGAGGCAGGGATTGGAAGACAGTGTATGAACAATTAGTTTATTGAAAGTCATGAGAATTTATTTGCCACAAGAAAATTGACATAATAGAAAATGTTTTTATTCTATGTGTCCTCCTTCTTTCTCAATAACTGCCTTCACACGCTTCCTGAAACTTGTGCAAGTGTTCCTCAAATATTGGGGTGACAACTTCTCCCATTCTTCTTTAATAGTATCTTCCAGACTTTCTTGTAATAGTTTTGCTCATAGTCATTCTCTTCTTTCCATTATAAACAGTCTTTATGGACACTCCAACTATTTTTAAAATCTCCTTTGGTGTGACGAGTGCATTCAGCAAATCACACACTCTTTGATGTTTGTTTTCCTGATTACTCATATGGGCAAAAGTTTCTGAAAAGGTATGGATAATAGTGTTAGGTATGATTATGACATCAATATATGTTTGGTTTCAAAGCAATTGACGTAGTGCCTGCTGAGAAAAAACAACTAAATGTTCATTGTAAATTTTGCTTCCCCACCCTGTATGTTTACTGTAGTATTTTAGATTTTTGCTCAGACTTCCGTCAGGCCTTTCATCACATTCATATGTTACTCAGTAATGAAATTTAGGAAGTTCATTCAGGAAAACACTGGACTGCACTTAAATAGCACATTTTCTACACTTTGATGGTGCCCAAAGTGCTTTAAAAAGCCTCACATTCACCTCACCCATTCACACACCAGTGGGCGACTGCTGCCATGCCCTACTGGGGGCAATGTAGGGTTCAGTTTCTTGCCCAAGGACATGTTGACATGTGGACAGTCAGAGCCAGGATTCGAACCGCCACCCCTGCTGTTATTACATGACCCGCTCTATCAAATGAGCCACAGTCACACACTGAGGTCCATATTTTAAAAAACAAATATTTCCTGTGCCAGCCCTGTGATGAACTGGTGAAATGTCCAGGGTGTACCCCGCATTCACCCATAAGTAGCCTGGATAGACTCTGGCGACCCCCGCAACCCTAGTGAGGATAAAGCGGGTTCAGATAATGAACGTATGAATGAATGAATGAAATATTTCCTTTCACTTTCTGCCAGTGATGCTCTTATACACCATCTTCTTTTGAGACCTGGTAGTAACTCATCTGAATACTCACATACTTTACTGTTAAAGGGAAGTTAAAACTTGGCTTTCACAGAACTTCCTGAAGAAGAATGAAGTAAGACATGTAACTATTTTATTCTATCCTTTCCACTTCCCATCAGTGTCACCTGAGATTATTTCATCTCATCTCGGCTTCATAGCTTTCTATTTTTAACCACATGTGAAAAATATTGATTTTGCTCCTGCTTCTACATCAGTCCTATTTCACTCATCTAGACACTGCAAACATATCTGATTACTCTCCTACCTCCACACCCCTTTGTTTTAGTTATTTTTGGTAATTAATTTAAGTTAATGAACTACTTTTTAACAGGCATTTCTCTGTGTGGCCTCTCCTCTTGAATCCACCCTCAAACCAATTGAAACTAAAAGGTTGCAGTAGGTTTTGTTTTTCCCACATGATCAGGTTTTCTGCCCTACAGATGCATCTGACAAGGTCTCCACTGTTATCATACTTTATAACCTGTGATTGGCCAAAGCCTGAAATTACATGTTCCACATCTTTTGTGTCTTGTTTGTTAAAAAATAACAAGTACATTTATATTTTAACCCTTTCATGCACAAATTATAAGAACCTTAATCAAAATTTTTTCCTGAGTGTATTTATTCTTGTTCAGGCATGAAAAAACAATGCGATTGAAAATTTTCTTCTGAAAAATAAATTTAAAAAAATAAAATAAAATAAAAATAATTTTAAAAATTTAAAAAAAAAAAAAAACAAAAAAAAATAATGGGGAAAAAAAAAATCTTATGGACCTATTTTTCATGAAGTTGCAAAAATGTCCACTCAGCTGGACACCACACATTTAATTTTTGTCGCACAGAAACATGTATGTACTGATAAATTGTGTGAAAACTATGGGGAGGGCTTGTGATTCTGGGGGTTTATGCTCAGGAGAGATCTACATAATGTTACCAATTCATGTCAGAAAAGATATGTAGTGTCTTAAAACTTTAATAAAGATATGTGTAAAAAAAAAAAAAAAAACCCAAAACAACGAAAACAACAAAATCCATGAATATAGAAGAGAAAAGCTGTAGAATAGCTGTCCACTGTAGTGACCAGTATGCATGAAAGGGTTAATATTAATTGTTTTATATGTTTATGTCAACCTTAGACTAAGAAAAAGATCCACAGCTTGAGTTAATACAGAATAAATGTGATGCATCATAATATATTCCCAAACAGAATCAGAGTGTAAACTCTTTTCCTTCAAATAAAGGCTCTACATTTGTGTGTTTGTCCATTGTATCCAACCTCCTTCTGGCTCTGATAGGTCATTAACCCTTTAACTGCGACAATCTCTCCTATGCTGCATTTTGCACTTTACAGCATTCAGATTACTGTAACTCCTGAACCGTTTGCGCTATCCACAAAATGGCATCAGAAAGCTGAGATCCTGAGCTTTCCAACATTACATTATACTTTACACCAGCAATATGGAACTCTATTACAAGTAGGAAGGAACTGTTTCAGAGACTTCCACACAGGCTAAAAAAAACCTAGAAAAAACAAAAAATATGAAGCCTTAATATGGATACTGAATGTTCAAGACCAAAAAGCATGTTTGAGATGTAAAATAGTAAATCATTTTATTTTCATGTAGTGTGGTCTTAAAAAAGTGATAAATATGCATAAGTTGATCTGTTAAATAAATAAATAAACAAACAAACAAATAAGCTATGTTCATAAAAACAAAAACTGTTTATTTGATTGTAATTCATGTATTTGCAATAAGGAATCTGTTTGTGTTTCTGTTTAAAAGGAAATGGCCTAAGCTAAGACAGTAATTAACGTTAATGCTATAATAATGTCTGTTGGGTTTTGCATGTGCAAAAAAATGTTTTGATGTGTCATTTATTTTGTGAAGCTTGTCAATTGGTTTCCTGCTCAGTTGTCATTTAACTGTTGTCCAATCGTGAGATAGGGGGGTGGGACATCCAGGAAGCAGGTTAGGTCGACGTGGAAGAAGACGGAGAGAACGATGGAGAAACACCATGTAATTGTGCTGTAATGCCAGAGTATTGTCCCCATACCAGGACAGATGCAGAGTTTGGCGATGGTAAACGGGCATACAAAAGCATACAGAAGGTAAATGTTTATATTGTGGTAATCACAGACTGTGTTACAGCTGATAATGTTGCAATGTAAAGCGAAACGTAATTAGCCGTTAGCGAATTAGCTCGCGCTAGCATGCAAACGGTGGTTTACACAAGCTAAACTGTTGTAGCCTCACGCTACTTGTTGTGCTAACTGTGTGTTAATGTGGTATGCTATGTGAACTCGGAATGATACCATGAAAATGCATAGAGACTGTCGATATGACGGATTAAACAACATGTATAGAGGGTATGCATGTGACGTCACTGCTAATGGAAGTCACCACAGTTCTGCCCACTGAGTGGCAGAAAGAGGGAGATGAGTAGCGGCTTTGGCTTGAATACTGTGAAACTTTAGAACAATTTTAAAAATGAGAAAGAGCTGTTGTGTCATTGATTGCACAAATAGGTTTAAAAAGCACTTGGAGCTATCGTTTTAGCGGCGACCCAAAGCCAAAGACAGAAGAAGCAGATGGATCGCTGCAATTCGTAGAAATAACTGGAATCCAGGCAACGAAACCTGGATTTGTGGTTGCCATTTCGTGTCAGTTAACGTTAATTTATGCTGTATTCTTGTGTAAAATCATACCTTCAATTACATGTCGTTTTGGCTAACGTTACTTCTTAGTAAAGCTCTTAATGTTAGCATCTGTCATTTAGTTCTATATTTAATAACTGACACGTTTTTGTCTTCAATTGTGTGATTATGAATCTTGTGCTCTACATAATTTGTGAACTAGCTTAAACTGAGGCTAATCTAGTTTTCCAAATAAGGGGGTGCTCTAGCACAAAGCTGTTGTAGCTGTGTTGTATCAAGTATTTGATGTTAACTATACTTAAAAATAAAAAGTACCAGTAGATCATCCACTCACTTGGGTCAATACTAAGGGTTCAACTCCAGTAAATCAGTAGTGAACTGTGAGCACTACTGCTGGGCCTTTACCTTGGCAATCACCACCAAGAAAATACGTCTGCACTGACAGAAAACCTCAAAAACAATAGTATGTTGAATTGAAAGCACTCACCAGCTGTAATCCTTTAATTAACGATGACGAGGATGTCAACAACTCCTTGGCTTTTGTATGCTTTCAGCCTTTGCATTGGGTATTTTCCTGGCGTTGAAATCAGCTTCATATAAATGTCAGGATACGGGATTTCTGTCCACATATCAATGTTTGTAGACCACTTGTTGTTTGGTAGCTTGTATGGATCCATGTCCAGTCCAATTGTCTTTAATTATATGTTATATTCCACATTTTTCCCGGTCTCGCTGTAGTTACTGCTATACTCTGCCATGTTGAGCTGGTTTGTTTTTGCCACTCAGTCTGACTTAGAGGGGCGTGGCCCAAGGGGGAAGTGACGTATGTGCATTCCCTCTATATATGTTTGCCAGAGGACAGGACCAACATAACTTCTTGGACTTTGTTTCCCGTCGGATGCAGTGAGCAGCAGGTGTTGGCTGAGAGCGAGAGGTCACGTGTGTCAAGGCAGTGGACATGGATCCCCTTTCTCCCCCTCTTCTTCACCATCCATCCATAACCTCCTCATTTTATTCCCATCATCTACACACACCACATGCTAAGTGAGGACGGACAGTGTGAGTACAGAAAACAGTTGCATGTGCATTTATTTTATTTTGCTTGTCTAAGTGAAGCTCTTGCTAAGTTTTTGACCTCACTGACCCCGAGCATCGACTCAGGCCTGCGTCACTTGTTTGGAGACTTTGGGGTTACGTGCAGTGTACGCAGACATTTTTGTTTTTGAGTATTGAATGTTGTGTTTGATAAAGATACTGTGGATGTTACTGGAAAAATCTGTGACTATTATGAATCAGTTATAAGTGGGTTTATTGCCTTTAATAAGTGATGCTCATCATTTAAAGTTAATACACTGACTTTATTTTTAAAGCACTGTGTCTGAGTGGTAATTAGATTTCATTATAAATATTGATTGGATTAACATAACAATTATTACGAGCTCAGAGTTCAGATATATTGAGTGAAACGAAGAAAGGGACCAGCCCACATCAAACTATTTAAATTCATAATTATTCTTAGTAGGATTCATCATATTTTATTTCATGTTCTAAGTGGAGGCACCAAACAGTTAATTCACTTAACTTATTTCTGAAGGTTAAAAGTTTATTATCTGTTGCAACTGTGATTTAGTTGATATTGCACCACGAAACTAAAGAAACCAGAGCCTGCCCAGAGTGATAAATTGAAATAATTCATTGTAAGTATTCTTAGTCATATGGGTAGGGTGCTACATTCATAGAAAGCATGAAGACACCCAGGTGGTCTGTTCTAATGGCAGTCTTAAAAAGGTTAAAATCAGTGGTGTGGTGGTCCCTGCAGAAGTGGGTATACTCTCAATCTTTGCCTTTTTTTAAGTAGTTTAGAAAAACATCCTGTTTTAGCAATGGTGACATGTAAGACGACTCTATTTAGTTTACCCCAAAATCCTTCAGTAGTATTTCCTTTTTCAACATGAAAAATATCGCCTCAAATTTAACCAAAGCAGTCACTGTTTATCAGAAGTCATGCTGCAATTTAGTCGTAGCTTCATGAAGTGAATTTGTTCAAGACAGGTTGGCAGATATAGATGCAGCTGAGACAGTTTTTTGATGTAAAAAACACTTTTCAACAAAGACTCAAACCTCCAGCACCGTGATGAATTTTTCATATCAGATTCATTGGTGGTCAAGTTTTCTCTTCTTTTTGAATAAATGCCTGCAGTGACTCTTTCTTGTATCTTTGACACCGCACAACAGTCCTCACTCAAAAATACATAACACTCGAAGCCGTCCAAGGTGGAAAATGTTCGACCAAGAGCAAAAACATCTGCGATGTCTTTAGTCCAGAAGAACAGACACCTGTGAGACAAGACTGTTGGGTCAGTCCATGTGAAATCCTCTCTGACCATCTCTGCTTTGCCTCATTCTTTCAGAAAGTAATGTCATTTGTTCTGGTGAACAACAAACAAAAAATTTCAGCCTTAAAGTGTTTGGGACATGATGTTGATTTTGTGTAAAAACAGCTGCATATTTGCCAAAGTATAGCTAGCGGAAAAGTTTATACACAAAAGGGAAATATTTAATTCATTACAGTTCATTATTTGATATCATGACTGTGTCATTCAGACCACACTGCTTACCATGGGAGTTTACACAAATTACTGTTATTTTAGCATATGTCCCCGACCCTGATAATGCATTTGCAGCAGAACACATTGCAGATTCTTACAACAAAGCTGTAAATCGCAGCAGTGATCAGCCTGTGTTCCTGCTAGGGGATTTTAAAGGTGCTGGAGACTTTCGTGAACAATTTTTCATCACATCTGTAAAACCTCAGTCACATCCTAAGTATCACGAATCTGTAAGTCTTTCTGTGATTACTCACCTGAATCTCTTGCATTACGGTGAACAATTTCGATGTGCCATCCACCATAAACAAACCGTGTGTTTGCATTCAGAGCCAGTAGGTCACTTGGGCATCTTCAGAATTTTGTCGTGATGTGCATTGTGGGAAACGCTGGTTCGCGCCACTGTCTGGAAGCAGCAGCTGCTACAGGTGATGTGAAAATGGCAGGAGCTCCTTTCCTTCTATGCATGTTCCTCCAGCCGTTTCCGCGTTTCAGCCGTTTCCGTGTCGTGTTTCATCCATATAATATCATAGGCTTCAGCCTTCGCTTCCCACAATGCATGTCGCAACAAAATTCCGAAGATTCCCGGGTTACCTCCGGACTCTGTAAACACACGGGTTTGTTTATGGTGGATGGCACGTTGAAATTGTTCACCGTAATGCAAGAGATTCAGGTGAGTAATCACAGAAAGACTTACAGATTCATGATACTTAGGCTATTACTGAGGTTTTACAGATTTGATGAAACATTGGTCACAAAAGTCTCCAGCACCTTTAACACATGGGATGTCACCACTTTACTCCCTGGACCAGCTTCTGCACAAACTGAAGAAGTTAAAGATGGACTACAGGGACCAGAAAAGACAGGTTGGATGCAGCGGATGAAAAGAATCCTGCATTTGGACCTGCTGGACTGGGTTTTAGGGGACAGGCCGGTTGTGATGGACACAGCCACACAGGGTAATATTTTCACAAACACATCATCATCTTATTAGTTTCATGTCATATTATTTTTTATAAGTTTGGTTAGCAGCACATGGTTCATTTGCAGTCAGTCATTTAACATACACAGTTTAGTTTATTTTGTATTTCTTTATTTTTTAATCTTACACTGTAGATATAGGTGCACATATATTGACAGTGTAGGGTGACAATTAAATTATTTGTTTTGTTATATTAATTTTTGATTCTGTTGTTTCAGTTACCGTGTGGCGTGTCCTGGCACCATCCGGATGTGGAAAAGGCGTGGCTAAGGGTGGAGCAGACCTATATACAGCAGCCACCTCGTTGGAAGGAACCATGGGCTGTGGTGGCATGGGGGGAAGTAGTGTGATCAGGGTTTCAGTTGTATTTAGTTGTAGTTAATGTTCAGTTTCGTGGTTTGGCCAAACCACTATATATGTTCCCTTTTGTCTCATTTTGTGAGGTCAGTTTTTGTAATTTTGTGTTCCTAGCCTTAGTTGCTCTTATTTTTGAGCACAGTTTGTAATGTTGACCTCTTATATATACGTATTTGTTAAAATTATCCTTTGTAATCTATTTTATTGAATAACTTTGGGTAAATAAAAACCCACTTGTGAAACTCTAGTCCTGTCTCCTGGTCATCTTGCTGCTTGGTCCCTAACACCGGTGAATCAGACTACAGGTACACTGAGCTCGACCATAGCAGCCATGGACTTGCGACTTGTAAAGGGCATGGGGCGTGCAAAGTGAAACTTAAAATATAACACATTGGTATGTGTAGCTGGTGAACTTTTGACATGAATTAGTGTTGTAATTCAGAGTGAATTTATTTTGTGTTTATGGATGTATGGTACGGTGGGGGGGCCCCCCAACTTTTCTTTCTTAAGGCGGCCTTACACTGTGCGAGTTTAGAGACAATTTCTCACTCGTGTGACTCTTTCTGGGATCGGGCCAGATGTGCCTCTAATCGTGTGTCGTGCTTCGTGCAGTGTACATGGGGTAAAGAGAAGCGATTAGCACCTCACGACCACCTCACGACCAGCAATTGTGTGTTCGCAAGGAAAACGGAGCTGTTTGAAATCCTGCTTGCCCCTCGTGAGTGTATCGTACTGTCAAAGCAGTGCCACGAGCCGATGGGCCTCAAATTCTCACACTGTGCATGCGCAAATACAATGATAGCCAGCTACTGTAAGCTAATTCTAAGCTTACAGTAGCTGGCTATTGGCCTAGTGCAGTTTAGCTGTTGCAGCTTACCTCTAGTTCCACTGTAGGACTGACAGCCCAAACTGTCCACGTCTGGACAACCAATTCCTGCACCAAACATGTCATCGTCTTTTCTTCTTTTTTGATTCCCCACAGATAATGGCACATATTTCCAAAGCAGCTCGTTTTTTGTTTAGCACTACCATTTCGTGACTCACGCCAATACACAATCGTCTATGAACTTTCGGATTCCTTGGTATTTTAACGTTGTATTTCCGGATACAACACTCGAACGTGTCATGCGTCCTCTGGTGTATGGTCCTACAGTGTGAGCAGTCAGGTCGCATACGAGAGTCGGTCCGTACAGTGTGAGAACATGAATCGTGAGTCTGACTTTACGAATGATTCGCACAGTTTGAGATGAAGCTGCGTGCAACGATCGAAATAATCACACAGTGTATGGCCGCCTTTAGGGCCCCCACATGAACAGGGCCGGGCCTGAGCAGGTGGATAACTTGCTGTCCTCCCAGCACACTGACTCACAACAATGTATGCTCCTGCTGGGGAAGCTCAGGAGCTTTGACGTTAGGAAGGACATTTTAACAGCCTTCTACAAGTCACTCATTGAATCAGTCCTCACTTGCAACATCACATCCTGGTACAGCTCCATCTCTGTCAAGAACAAATCAAAGCTTTCTTGGATCATCAATCAAGCAAATAAAATAAATGGCAAAACCCAGACTCCATTATCAGTACACAAGGAAAGCCAGCCTCATCACAGCAGATCCCACTCACCCCCTGCACAAGTCCTTCCAGCTTCTACCATCAGGTCACTGCTATCAAGTCCCCCTGTCTAAGAGGAACATTTACCACAACTCTTTTATCCCCACTGCCATAAACATTTTAAACAAACAATAGCCCATAAATGATCTCCTGCACATGCACTTTACCACGTTGTGCATTTTAGAGTTTTTCTTGAACTCTGTATAAATTATTTATGTTTCAGTATTCTTTATCTCACTAGGTTTTTAGGAATTGTGTGTCTCTGTGTTGTGTTTGTTGTATGAGATGAGTTGTGTCTAAGATGATTTTCTGTCACAACAGACAATAAAGCTTTTTTGATTCGGGGTGTGATAACCTAATGAATACAGAATGAAGACGCCAACTTCCTATTTGGTGCATACACTAATACAGACATGCTTTTTCCACTTACATAATTGTTTTTATTGTATGACTTGTCATACATGAGTAGTATATATTTCAACTATAGGGGTGAAATTATTTCATTTATTTATTAGCACAGAGAGCACAGACATGTATGTATTTATGTAACTATGCTGACTTGTTCTGTATTTCTAGTGTTGACAGTAATAAAACTGTCACACTCCTTTCTCAAAGACCCAGTTTCTTAAAAAGTAATAGAAATATAAGGCTGAGATTTTGTATGTTATTTTTAAGAAGTAACAAGATTAACACCATTGTGAACAACATTGGTGCTAATGTTTGGAAGGTACAAATAAATGCATTGAAATCGATCTAATTTGCCTGTTTATAACATCGATGGAGTAGTATTTTTATTATTTCAGACATTTTTTAATAAAGTTAAAATTATAAGTATTAGTTATTGTGAGCGACTGTCAAAATAAGCATCTGACTTTTAATTTGAAGAAGAAAACTTGATGATACCATAATACAGATGGTGGAAAAAATGAGCTTTATACTTTAGTCAGTGAGTGATCCAGTCTGTGGATGAATAGTGTTGATGCATTGGTGGTTTTGCTACTACATAGAACCTTTAAAGTGAGTAAATGCTTACGTACTTCCTTCTAGTACAGGGGTTCCCAAAGTGGGATACTCATACCCCCAGGGGTACTTTAAATTTTTTTGAAAAATACATTAAATAAGTCATCATGTACTGAATACAAAATAAATATTGAGAATTAATGCTGAAATATAAAACACAATAAATACATTCATATAATAGATTTACTGTCAATCGTCTTGTTTAGTGTTTGGTGACATTTTAAGAACATTTCTTTTATATTATTCAAAATTAGTTTATTTGAGTAGCTAAGTAATTATTTTTTGTTGATGAAAGGTTCATTTATGAATTAATGACCAATTTGTTTGCTTTTTATCAATAAAAGAGAGCACTTTTCAGTTTATATTTTGCACACAAAATTTACTTTATTTTTTATTTACAGTTAAATATGTTGTTTGTTTTGAAAATATAAACATACTTTTGGCACAGGAACAAATTTTGCCAATTTTTTTTTTTCAATCAAAAATGCTGAAACAGGAGTGTGTGTGTGTGTGTGTGGGGGGGGGGGTACTTGGCTAAAAAGTATATTTCAGGGGGTACTCCACTGTAAAAAGTTTGAGAACCACTGCTCTAGTAGGATGTGCCTTCCGGTAAAACAGCACAGTGTTCTGTTTTCTGTTTGACGTCCACCGTCTGTGTTTATCTCTTGAATAAAGCGAGGTTGCGTTAATGCTACGTGAACGCCTGGCCTGTGTCTGCTGTGTGGAAACGGCTGCAGAGCTGGTAATAGCGGCAGCCGTGTGGGAGTGCTTAATGGAGAGTGGAGTAATTTGCGCTTTTTAATGATGATTGGAGGAGGAAATTGGCTCAGATTTACAGTGTCACTCACCACAAAGACAGAGGAGGGAGAAAATAGAATAAAGGCCCCTAAATCGTCCGTTAGTCATGTGTGTGTCTTTGCACAGGTGTGAGATTGAGAAAGAGACCCGGAACGTAGGGGTGACCCCCCCACCCACCCCACACACACACACCTCCACATCTCCACTTCCACAGGAAATGTATCACTTAAACCAACTGCAGCTCAGCTCACAGAACCTAATGAATCTGGACTCAATTTTACGCCTAGCTGCCCTTCCAAATGACACACACACACATATATACACACATATACACACACACACACACCGTCTATCGCTCTTCACACGTACACTTAAGCACCGAGGCAGACTTACCCATAGATGGGTGGTAGTCTTTGTAACGTAAAGAGGAAACTGGAAAAGTGTGATTATGTGACTGATTGGCAGAAGAGTCTTCTCTGTCTTCTCATCAACACTATATTCTCCTTTTGACCTCTCCATTATCCAAAGAAAAACCCCAGACGTACAACTCCGTCTCCTCACAGACCTCGACCTCTTTTTCTTACACCTCATAGTCCAACACTTTTCCAAATCAATGGTGCTATTTGCCAAATTAACAGGATGAAAAAAGGGCACTGAAGTAAAAGTAAGTAAAAAAGTGAGTCTTGTGCAGTGTATTATCTAATTTGGTTTCAAACAATTGATTCATGTCACATTCAGACTAACATGTTACTGTCAAACCACATTTTAAATGATCTTCATCCATACATTCAGAAATAACCACTGAAGAGCGTTAAATACATATCACAGGACCACAGCTAACTGGGGATTTGTTATAAAATTGACTGAATAAAAGCTTGTCTATTGTGAAAAATGTAACTGAGATTGAGATGTCGTTTTCTTCGAAAAACTCATGACAGGATCTTGACAAACCGGGGTAGGATTTGTAGATACTGACGAGACTCGTTCAATGAGATCAAACTAAAAAGCCATTTCACAACCGATGTAAACATAACCTAAGTCCATATTTTTAATGGTCTTTGTCTGAAAATGGACAATGTTAGTGAACTTTGTTAAAAAGAAAAAAGAAAATTTTAAAGGTAGTTTTACTGTGAAATTTTACTGTTTGTGCTTTTTATTTATAAGTCAATGTTGGTGGCTGTGGAAGCTTATTTTTATGTTCACTTAATGATATACAGTATGTTGTTTCAAAAGTAGGTTTTTCTTTAGATTTCTCTGTTCTGATATAATAACCTTATATATCGCTTCAATCACTATCCAGGGAATTCTTTTCCTAATTATGTTTTGGTGCTCAGTAATACTGTAAAAGAAACTTAGTGATTCAGTTGTGGAGAATCAAAACTTTCTAACAAGTATATCATTCCGTTATTGACAAAAGTTTTATTGTTGAAACTAGAAACAAAATGGCCACTGGATCGCCGGTGATCTGGTGGGAATGGAGAGGTTTAAAGCAGAACTAACATTTTGACCTTAATTAAACCGCTTCAAAGTAATTGTGATGGTTAAATGGCTTGTTAGGGGGAGAATGAAGCCCTTCCCTTCCCACTAGGGTCTCTAGGGTCAAATATGCCACTTGCAACTTCTCTGCCACCGTCCCGGTAGCCTAGATCTCGTCCAGGTGGCCTAGATCTCATCTCTTGCAAGAAACATCACGGTTTACGACACTATGATGCAAACGCTCCCAACTAGGTACCGCCGGCTAGCTGTAAACACAAGCCAGTCACACTTTCATTTACCAGCTGAGCAGGCAGAGAAAAGGAAGAGGTGGCTGTTGTTAGAGGATGGAGGAAGAAGAAAATTTGTGAGTGACCAAACCAGGAACAAGACAAGAGTCTGCCCTGGTCCAGGTTTTACAGAATGGTGAGAGCTGAAAGAAAAAGAAGCATCTAAATGAATGCAGACTTGGCATTGTTGCTGCTGCACCTTAAGTATCGCTGAGATAAATTCTCTATACTCGATATATTTCAGTGGATTTGTGCACTCCTGATGGTTGATATTGGTCGTTGATGAACTCATTGTATGAATGATGCCCGGATGCTTGCTAGCAGCGGAGATGTTAGCATACTCACAAGTAATCATGGTTGTTAGTGTCATGTAGATGTATGTTTGCCACACTGACCGCAGGGTATTGTCATCAATTGGTTGTCTGTCTGTCTGAAAACTTTGCCATGCACTGATAAATCAGGCCACTGGGGGCAGTAGTGCACCTGATAAGTCAGGCCAAGGGTTTTCAAGTGGACAAACATGTTTATTACTAGCCACAGAATTTTGTCAGTTGAATCTAGTTTTTGTTAGGTGTATAGTTCGTTATATGACCCATGTCTAATTTGTTTCGTCTGAATAGCGACTGGCACAGCAAGCCTTGATGTTCGATCTTAGCTGGTGTTGTATGATACTACTGCCTCAGCTTGAGAAAGCTGAGAAGGGGGTGCTGAGACCGAAATGGGGGCATTAGTCTGTATAAGTATCAATATCAGGCAGCATGTTATGTCAATGGCGAATTTCTGTGCCCCTCCAGCAATAAGGTACATCGTGTTAACCCCCTCTTCCCCCAGTTGAGAAACATCCCGATAAGATTATTGCATTATTTCTGAATCTTGTGGTTTGTTTGAGACCAGAGAGGAGATCATCTCTAAAGTTTGTCCTTTATACTCCTCATCTGAGCCAGGTTTCATCTGACTGCTTGGACATAAATCATTTTTCACTGTCATTGATGTGTGTAAACTATCCTTCAGTTACCCATAAAAGCTTTTAATTAGTAAATATTAACAGAGCAATGAAGCTCAGTGGCTCTTAGGCCAAGTGTATCACTACTGCATCGAACAAACCATTACCTCTCACATCTTATCACTTCTGTATGAACACTAACATTATATGTGCTGTGTTGTGAACTGACACTCAACATCTCTCCATCAGCCAATCACTGACAACAGTTTCAACGTGGGCGTCAGCTAAGAGGTGGAGGCTACAGGTATCTTCCAGCTCTCTCCAAAAGCACCATGGTGTTTTGTTAAATTTCAGTCTGGATGTCACCTTTTAAATGTTAATTGTGAATATTTTTAGATTAAAACTCTTCAGTTTGGGGATAACTGAGCCTCCACTGAGGCATTGGTGAGTTTTAAGTGCAGAGCTCTTCACAACGGTAACAAAAAATATGACATTTAGTGTGAATTCACGCAAACAATTTGGATCATAGATAACAACCTTAGAGGTCAGCAACAAAAAACAAGCCTGTTAGGCTTCAAATAAGCTCAGCAACCAAACCGACACTCACCCAGACACACAAAACCACATCACCTACATTTTGTAATTCTGAAGATGAGCTGCACAGCTTTTTTAGTGTAGAGCCGTAGCATGCATTTCTCTATTAAGATATGTAAATTCATAATCTCTCAAAAGCTCATTTTTACATCCATTTCAATCTGTCATTCAAACAAGTCTCCATTCTTTCCATCAGTCGAGCCTTTTTCCCCTTCTCTGCTTCCGTCTGGTGGTTTGTATATCTGTGTTTCTACTCCGCCACCCCTGCCTCGACCCCAACACCAGCACAGCAAACACCAGCGAAGGAGACGTCTCATCCCGAAAGGAAAGGTCAGTTATCAAGACATAATTACCAAGAATTAGAGGGTGAAAATACAGATTGGATTACAGGGGTTTGATTTTTATTTTGGTCATTGCAATATTCCCATGAAAAAGTATCACATATTTACACAATACGGCCAAAAACAGTGGAAAAAGAAGACAACATTTAGCATCAGTGTTTGTGTGATGCTCACATCTGTGTAAATGATACACAGTGGGGAGGCTTCATATGTAGTGGATAGCACTTCACAGCAAGAAGGTCCTGGGTTCGATTCCAACACCAGTCGGACCTTTCTGTGTGGAGTTTACATGTTCTCCCTGTGTCTGCTTGGGTTCTCTCTGGGTACTCCGGCTTCCTCCCACCATCCAAAGACATGCACTGATAGGTTAATTGGTTGTTAATCATTGACATGCCAGGCTGCAAAAATCAAAAAATAAATAAACCAATTTTTATTTAGTATATTGAATACCAAAAAAAAGTGTTTTTTGCATAAAAAGTATGGTTTGTTTACATTAAAAAACGTGGTATTTAAAGGGTTAAAAAAAAAAGACAGTTATTAAATATTTGGTATTTTTGTTTACAGCTTAACTTGATGAAATACAAAAAAGAAATGAAAAAGTTAAAAACAAACTGTATGAAATACATTTTGATATGGCGATGGCACTGAACAGACGATGCACTTTCGGTGATTAGGAAGGGTGTCCCTGGGATACCAGAAGGTTAAATAAAATAACAAGAGTTTAATATCAGACCAGATCAATATAGGATGTGATTCGATTCTCACATATTTGTTGTTTTACCTTTGGGTTGAAACCTTTGACATTAGTTGATGTTTCTAATTCTGGTGGTAAGGTATTCCAGATCCGAGCACCTTTAACTGAGAAGGAATACTTACCAAGTGTTGTTTTGCACAACAACACTTAGATACCAACCCTTTGAAAAACCTTGAAGACAGTAGGTGTGAAATCACAATATAAAGACCACACACTGTTAAAGGTCCATAGAGTTCAAACATGTCTATCTGGTCGGAGTTTAGAAACTCCGGTGCACACACTTTTATTGATTGCTTGGGCAAGCCTTCAATACTCCCCCCCGCCTTTCACATCCCTTCACACAACAACTCCAACCAACACACAGACTCACAAATTGTTACACACAGACACACTAACACTTTTTCTAAAGCTCCAACACAAGCACAAACAAGCGGAGATAAATCGAGGAGTAAAGCTCGATTTGGTCCTTTGGCACCTTGCGTTTTGGATCCTGTCCCCGCTCTTTGGCTATCCTCTATCATTTCTGCTGTGCCAACTTCTTTTTTACACGCACATACACACATATACACACACACAGAGCATGCCAACTGTTACACTATCCAAGCCAGAATGACCATGTGTTGTTGTATCTTCCTAATGACTCCATCATAACAGCAGTGCTTCAAATAGCGCTTGATCACTTCTATGACACAACACAGTGGCTTTTCGTTTCTCGTGGTATTCACATCGGTAGTGTCTGGCGTCATCAGAATGCAGCAGGACCGTCTTTACGTACACAGACACACACACACACACACACACACACACACACACATGCTCTTACCTGCACACACTTCCTAGAATCAACACAATAATTGAAATATTTTCAACCTGATTAGGTCTGGCCTGCTGGCTGGGTCGGTTGCTAGGGCTGTGCTCCCTGGTTGCTAGGGGGAGTAAATCATCTGGCATTATTTGATTTCTGTTCCAGATATGAAACCGTTACCGCGGCGATTAAATGTCTCACAGCTTAGACACCTTGAGGGGGAAAAGACTGAGGATGAGAAACGGGAGAGACTGAGAGAGAGATTAAGTTGAGGTGGTGGGGGGAGGGGGAGGTGAGGGGGGATGGGGGGTGCTGGAAGAAGCCCCTCGTGAGAAAGAAATATGTGAAAAGGTGAGAATGATAATGCCTAAATACAGAAATCCAGAGTGAGTGTGAGAGAGAGAATAACAGGGTAATAAGGATGAAATGTTTTGCTGCACTTCCATGTCTCTGTTGGCTGTTGTTTCCTCTTGACAACTGACAGGTTAGTGTGTGTTTGTGTGTGTGCGCACCAGTGTGACAACAGTGTGTTTATGCTAGCATGCATGCACAGTTTCCAGTGGAGCTGACAGGCCTGCATCCTGTTGCTGTGTGTGTGAGCTGAGCTGTTTGCACCGTGAGGCGTCTGCAGAGTCACGGCGAGGGCACATGGATCCGCCTCCACAGGGGAGCTGTGGGCGTTCTCAAATGTTTATAAAACACAAAGTGAACCACGGTGTCCCGCTGGAACACAAAGTACACAGAGAACTAGACGAAGAGGGAGAAGGAGAGGCAGGTCACACTGAGGAAGATGTTTTATTTGTTTCAAGATTTCAGCTGTCTATCACTGACTAGAGATGGAATTGATAAGAATTTAGTGATTCTGGTTTCACTGAAGTATAGAATAAACTGTAGTATAAATAGCTTTGTTTGCGTTAACTCTTTAATGTCAAATATTCACTAACATTTTACATTAATTTGAACTGACCTCCTAAAGGGTTCTAAAGGAGTGTTGGATCTACCTGCTGCAGCCTCTGAGCCTCGTCATGGAGATTATTCATAAACAATAGTAAAGCAGGTTGACACAGTGAAATGACATGAACATTGACAGTATCGATAGAATCAGGAGGAGTTTAATGTTAGCGGCTGTGACAGAGGACACCCTGCTGTAGGCTCCGCCTCCAGAGTCACCGCCCCCTTTGTTAAGCAGCCAATCAAAGATGTTCCATTGGTGCAGTTTAATTACCTCCGCCAAGGAGGTTATGTTTGTGCCAGGGTTTGTTTGTTTGTCTGTTTGTCTGTCCGTTAGTGTGCAACATAACTCAAAAAGTTATGGACAGATTTGGATGAAATTTTCAGGGTTTGTTGGAAATGGGATAAGGAAGAAATGATTAAATTTTGGTGGTGATCGGGGGTGGGGGGGCCCACGGGGGGGCCCATTTCCAACAAACCCTGAAAATTTTATCAAAATCTGTCCATAACTTTTTGAGTTATGTTGCACACTAACGGACAGACAAACAGACAGACAAACAAACAAACAAACCCTGGCAAAAACATAACCTCCTTGGCGTGGGGGGGCCCACGGGGGGGGCCACTGATCAGCCTTGGCGGAGGTCTGCGCTCTCCGAGTGCTTCTAGTTAGATGCTGTGGTTAAATGTTTCTATATGTTGGAGGTATTTAACCTTTTGTTATAATAGAAGCTCTGGAACTGATACAAATGACCCTGGTGTCATCTTTACTGGTGAAATACAACCATACTTTAGAGGCTTCCGAATGCAAATGACACGATAACGTCCTGGAACCGACATGCAGAATCATTAAGCAATCAGACTTAACGATTCCAAGGAATTGAGCTGCTGGGAACCAGTTCTTTACAAGAATGGGTTCTCAATTCCCATCTCTATCACTGAGAGTATATTTAATTCTCATAAACCTTATATGATTCCTGATTATCTTTGGCTTTAATACTGGTTCTTACATTAGACTTTTTTTCCATACCAGTTTCCCATTTTAACAGACCACAATACAGTACAAATCCTTAATTTTTCCAAGTCATTTACATTTTTCTGCTGCAGTTCTGCAACATAGAAATTAATCTATTTACCAAAAATTTAATTTATTTTATTTCAGACATGCAACAAAAACCAAACGAACAGTATGGACCATGGGTGTCACTTTAGTTAAGGGACAATTCTAAAATGTTCTCTTTGTTTTAGTGCAAAAGAAAATTTTATTACATTGTGAAAATGTTTACATTTACAAACTATCTTTTCACACAAAATGTGAATAACATGAACAACCATGAACAACTTGAAAATTCTTAAGAAAAATATGGGAATTTTAACAACATTATGCCTCAACTTATCATTCATACGTGTATTACAACTTACAGATCATATTGGATCTACCAAAGCACAAAACAACTTGTCAAGACTCAGAAACACCCTTGACTGTTAATATCTTCAGTGTATTTTGTGCATTTCAGAAATTCATCCTGTGGGCCAGACTGGACCCTTTGATGGGCCAGTGTTGGCCCACAGGCCGTATGTTTGGTACCTCTGGTATAGACAGGAGAAAAGGTCCTGCCTGAAAGGACTGAAGGAAGAAGTCTAAGCCTGTATGGTCCCACACCCCTGTCAGCAGAATATTAGTGTATAATCACTTGGAATTAAGGGCAGTGGATAGCACACGTGCCTTACACCAAGAAGGTCCTGGGTTTGATTCCAACACCAGTCGATGGGGTGGGACCTTTCTGTGTGGAGTTTGCATGTTCTCTTTGTGTCTGCGTGGGTTCTCTCCAGGTACTCCGGCTTCCTCCCACCATCCAAACACATGCACTGATAGGTTAACAGTAGGGCTGGGTGATATGGCCAAAAAATAAAATCTCGATTTTTTTGGTCATCTTGGACGATTACGATTTTAATCGATTTTAATCCATCGTGCCCCTGACTTATCATATGGCACGGCACAAGAAAATGATGCGGCTAAAGTTTGTTGTTTCTTTGCGGCGTGTTTGCCATGGCTAGTGCTAGCTACGCCGCACTCCCGCAGCTGCGAGCACTCTTCCCATTCTTTAGGGTGTCTCTGCCGGAGGTGCTGAAAGAGGTTAGTTGTGCTGCTACTCTTCGTTTTCACCTTACTTCTGCAAACCTTGCACACGACTGTAGTTTGCTCTGCGTCGGTCTTGTCAAATCCGAACCATTTCCATATAATCGACGTAACATGAGTCCCTTTTCTAGCTACCAACTCTTCGGCTTGTGTTGTGTCCGCCATGGCGGGGGCGTGATTGTTTTGGTGGAAAGGCGTAAGAGGCGGAACCAAACGCCAGTGCTCAAGTCATGAAAGGCAGGAGACGAATCTGTATAGTTATTTATTTAAGCTCGCCTCGATTTTGCGATTTTGCATTTTTTCAAATCGTCTATTTTTAAAAAGGCGAATTAATCGAATTCATTCGATTTATCGCCCAGCCCTAGTTAACAGGTTAATTTAAATTGTCTATAGGTGTGGATGTGAGAGTGATTGCTTGTCTCTATATGTCAGCCCTGTGATGAACTGCCGCCTTCACCCATAAGTAGCTGGGATAGGCTCCAAGCGACCCCTGTGACCCTAGTGAGGATAAAGCGGGTTCAGAAAATGAATGAATCACTTGGAATTAAACTATACTCACACAGGTATACATACATATATACATACACACATATTTCCTGTACATAATCTTATGTACAACAATATTATTATAGACAGACAGCATTAAGTTACTGGTTTGACCATATCATACCATATCAATTGTGTACTAGTGTCATTGTAATTTGGTTGGCTGTAGTTTCACGCAATTGTTTGGGTCAAAATGTGAAATTGTGTGAATTAATGATAGAATGGGTTTTAGTCCAAAGGAGTGTTTGTGTCTGAGCTGCCAGATCTACATCAAGACACTGTCTGTACATTAAAATACATTCACTTCACAGATTCTTTATACTGGAACATTTACAAATATATTTGTTTCCAATTCATCTTATTAAAGTATGGAACATTAGCACATTTAATCTCTGAGGCAGGCCATTTCTAAAAAAACAAACAAACAAACTGTAGACCGGTTTAATTGTTTGGGTAATCTTGACCATAACATTACAGGTGCGGGAGACTTTCGTGACCAATTTTTCATCAAATCTATAAAACATCAGTCATAGCGTAAGTATCATGAATCTGTAAGTCTTTCTGTGATTATTCACCTGAATCTGTACTCAACTGAATCTATTTACAAACAGAGCCGAGAGGTAACTCGGGCATCTTCAGAATTTTGTCGCGACATGCAATGTGGGAAAGAGAGGTTCGCGTAGCCACCTGACAGCGCAACCATATGATATTCTGACAGCGCAACCATATGATATTCTGTGGATGAAACAAACACAATGTGGAAACAGCTGAAACGCGGAAACGGCTGGAGGAATATGCATAGAGGGAAGGGAGCTCCTGCCGTTTCCACATTATGTCTGTAGCTGCTGCTGCTAGGCGGCTGTGTGAAACTCCGTTTCCCACAGTGCATGTCGTGACAAAATTCCGAAGATGCCCGAGTTACCTCCTGGCTCTGTTTGTAAACACATGGTTTGTTTATGGTGGATGGCACTTCGAAATTGTTCACCGTAATGCAAGAGATTCAGGTGAGTAATCACAGAAAGACTTAGGGATTCGTGATACTTAGGCTATGACTGAGGTTTTACAGATTTGTTGAAAAATTGGTCACGAAAGTCTCCCGCACCTTTAATCTAATTCCAAATATAAGTAGATGAACAGGCCTGACACGATCAACTATCCACAGCTATCACCACACAGGAGGAAAAATAGGAAAAGATGTCTTTAAATTTAACCAAGTGCTAATAAAACTGTGTGTAGCCTCAGAGAATGCCTGAGGCGAACAAACCCTGTCTGATAGGATTACAACACAAAGCATTTATCCCTCATTCTGTGTGTGTGTGTGTGTGTGTAGGTGTGTGTGTGTGTGTGTGTGTGTGAGTGTGAGTGTGTGTTTTGGACTGAACACTGGACATTGTGGAGTAATATAAAGCTACTTGAACGTCCTGACAGATGAGGAGATGAACATGAAAGAGGATGAGAAATTATTGTGTACCACTTGCTGCTCTCCATGTGAAGAGCCCCCGAAACGTTTTATGTCAAGCATCCCAAATAGTTGTGATCATGAACCCCCTTTTCATGAGTCCATGTCCTCATCCCACATTCAGAATGTCAGCAGCCTGCTCGATGGGTCGCTCTGTTCTGACCAGTTTCAGCCGGTGTGAGAGGCAGTGTAGTGGCATCGCGTCCAGTGCTTTTACAGCAGGACCGCAGCCTACATACAGGCCGTAATTGTTTTTACGCAACAAGCAGATGTTTACTTTTGTTCTTAGAATAAAACCCTAGAAACAAGTAGGTGTGAAAATCAAATTGGTTGTTGATAGAATAGAAGATACATAGAATGCGGAGAACTTTTTCTCAAGCTCATTGACCTGCTGAGCTTTCCACGCATCAGTTGTTCAACTCAAGTGGAAACCAACCTTTCTAACAAAGTGAAGTTAAAGTGGTCTTTGTGTTTAGCTGTGACTCTGTTCATACCTTGGTACAAACATCTCTAATCTGATCAAAAGTGGATGATTCCTGGGCCTTTGGTGAATGAAGCTGAAGGTGTAAAAGGAAATGTGTTGCAGCTCTGATTAAAATCACAGTGTAGACATCCCAGTGGTTTAATTTATTCCTGCAACCAACAGAACTGACAGTATGCTCTCAACTTGACATGAATTTACTCCCTTAACCTCCTAAGAACCAGCAATGTCTTTGCTTCTGGACAAGACTTTCACAGCCTTATATATATATAAAAAAAAAAGAAAGAAAGAAAGAAAGAAAAAGCTGTCCACTGCAGAGGACATCAATTGGGGAAAGAAAAATGTATCTGAAAAAAATGTTGTGTCATACTGTTTGCACTCGTGAGCATTTTTTTTTGTCATGCAAAAAAGCAGAAACGCGTCCTGGGTCCCAGGTTTTTAAAGTGGCTCTCATCATAAAAACATATCAACTCTTGTAAAACTGTAAGTTAGAATCTCCCAAAGTTAGGTTAAAGTTAACTCATTTTATTACCCCTGTATGGAAATTCAATCTCGGTATTTTACCCATCCTATTACAGACACAGTACCTACTATTAGCATTAGCATTAGCACTCATCACTATTAAAACCAGACCCTCACTAGTACCTTGGTCAAGAGCACTGACAGGAGAATTAGCTGTGTTTTACTAATACATGAAGGTTAACTGTGTATACTGTGTACGTGAACTAATGCTATGTAATGTGTGGGTGTAGCTATAATTTTAAAAATGTTTCTAATTTTACGAAGGCTCCAGATGTACAGATTTTTCAGGTGAAATTGTAGTTTTTAGAGTCAATCCTGTTGTCTTTATCAAAATAGCGCCAACTTGCAGATACGGATATGGAGCTATGTATCAGGCCTATGTTCCCCAGTCCAACATACATGATAGGAATGTAGTTCCATATGTAGGGATGAAGGCCTAATGTACTGTACTAACCACTACACACATGTATTGTATAAACTGTCTTGGTTAGTTCTGTTGAAATTTTTAGCTAAATAGTTTTTACTTGTACTTTTTCCTATGTCTGGTTTGCGATTGCACAATTAGCTTATTTATCTATTTATTTATTCTTCTCACTCTCTTTTTTCTCTTTCTCTTCTTCTCTCCTTCTCGTTCTGTCTTTTATACCTTATTCTTGCTCTAGGAAAGTTAGTGTATTTTTAGAATGTAAGCCCCGTTTTATGTATTTGGCTGAAGCCGTTCAATCTGAGCAGACTTTCCTATATCTGTCATGTTTAACAGTTTTCTTCCAGTATATTATGACTTTGTAATCTAAGTGATGTTTGTTATGTTAGTCGTTTTTCCAGGACAACAGATGGAAATTAGCTTCTCTGCTAAATCTGGTGCATGCATCTTGTTCTTTGTAACTAATGCCAATACACACTGTCCTGTAACTAAATAAATAAATACAAATGAATACAAATAATTGCAGACAGTGGTATTTTACTAGTTTCCCCAAGGGTTAGAGTAGGGTTAGCGTTAACACTAACCCTACATAGGTTCTGGTGCTGAGGAAAATAAGGCACACTCCTGCTGATGCCATCTGTGGAAAAGCGGCATAAAGCTGATTCCATGTGTAGACAAACAACATCATTTTAATAAATAACTATTGGTTAAACTCTGGGTCATTTGTTTATGATCTGAATCATTTCAAAGTAACAAAAACCAATGGATTAGCTGATAGCGAAAGCTTATAAAAAGTTATGATCAGAAAACAAGCAAAGATCAAACAAAATTCATAATAGTCTTGGTAATACAACCTTTGTGTTTGCTCTTCTATGTCTTTTTCAGTGAATTTTATTGGAAGAGATACAATACTTGTACTGTTGGATCTGTTTAGTGATAACTTAGCGCTGCAAAGTTTGTCTCACAGGTCTGTTGTTCTATTAAATTATTCATGACATACGTTGGTCTCAGACTGTTAGACTGGTTTTAGATATTGAAGCATTTAAGTGCTTGTTGTTTAGATTGCATTCTGTTGTCCGACAAGTAGTTTTGTTGAGATTTTAGCTGATGTTCCTCTGGTTATGTGGATGTGTAATATGTGTATTTTGCTACAAGTGTTGTGTAGTGCTATCATGGCAACATAGATGGAACTGTGTCTGCCGCCGTTTTCAGGGAAGACCGGGCCTATGAGGAGGCAGAGGAGCTCACCTGAATGATGCTCCACCACTTTTTTTGCTCCTGAATTCAAGCATAAACATTCAGGCATCACTATAGTGAATATCACACAACAGAACCAATGAAAACATAAAATAGTAAAAGTTGTCATGTCTTTATTTAAGGTGTGTTGCTTTATTCTTGGCATCATCTCCTGCAGTGATTAACAGAGAGGAAATCACTCCACCTTAAAATCTACCAGTAACATGCACACAGTGAATTATATTAAATAAGCATTACAAATCCAGTCTGTTATACGTGTTTTAGGTTATAGTTGAGGTTATTTATCTGAATATAGAGCAGCTGTGAAATCCGATCAGTAGTGGTCACATATTGAGATGCACTCTGATGCCAGGTGTGAACAGATGTACTTAGAGCTTTCCACTTGGGAACAGATCACAAAAAACACATGTGAATATCAGGTCTGAACGGGGCCAAAGTGTATCCATTCACACCTGGTTTTAGAATGTGTCTCCAGTGATCATTTATGGTCAGATGACACCTCCCTGCTCTATATACAAATACACAAGCTCATCTGTAGCTTAGAATGTAGTGCAAACTTCCATTTCAGGTTCACTTGATTGTCGTTTTTGTGATCCTTCAAACACTGGATGTTTATTTTATTTATGTTTTTTATTGGATCTTAATGAGCTTGAATATATTTACAAATTTCTGCTTGAGACACTTGTGTAGACAGTAAAGTTACAAAGGTTTGAGCAGGGCCTTCAGATTACTGAGTGTAGAATAAAAATATCTACACTGCATAAAAATATAAACACAACGTGTTTGTTGTTTTTGTTCCCATTTTTTATGAGTTGAACTCAAAGATCTAAGACTTTTTCTTTATTCACAAAAGGCCTATTTTTCTCAAACATTGTTCACAAATCTGTCTAAATCTGTGTTAGTGAGCACTTCTCCTTTGCCGAGATAATCCATCCACCTCACAGGTCTGGCAGATCAAGATGCTGATTAGACAGCATGATTGTTGCACAGGTGTGCCTTAGGCTGGCCACAATAAAAGGCCACTCTAAAATGTGTAGTTTTACTGTATTGCATGGGTCCGGGAGGTCAGAAAACCAGTCAGTATCTGGTGTGATCACCATTTGCCTCATGCACTGCAACACATCTCCTTCACATAGAGTTGATCAGGTTGTTGATTGTGGCCTGTGGAATGTTGGTCCACTCCTCTTCAATGGCTGTGTGAAGTTGCTGAATATTGGCAGGAACTGGAACATGCTGCCGTATACGCCGGTCCAGAGCATCCCAAACATGCTCAATGGGTGACATGTCCAGTGAGTATGCTGGCCATGCAAGAACTGGGATGTTTTCAGCTTCCAGGAACTGTGTCCAGATCCTTCAGCATGGGGCTGTGCATCATCATGGTGCAACATAAGGTGATGGTTGTGGATGAATGGCACAACAGTGGACCTCAGGATCTGGTCACGGTATCTCTGTGCATTCAAAATGCCATCAATGAAATGCACCTGTGTTTGTTGTCCATAACGTATGCCTGCCCATACCATAACCCCACCGCCATCATGGGCCCCTTGATTCACAATGTTGACATCAGCAAACTGCTCACTCACACGATGCCATACACACTGTCTGCCATCTGCCCTGTTCAGTGAAATCTGAGATTCATCCATGAAGAGAACACCTCTCCGAAGTGCCAGACGCCATTGAATGGGACCATTTGCCCACTGAAGTTGGTTAGGACAAAGAACTGCAGTTAGGTTGAGACCCTGATGAGGGCGAAGAGCATGCAGATAAGCTTCCCTGAGACGGTTTCTGACAGTTTGTGCAGAAATTCTTTGGTTATGCTATCCGATTGTTGCAGCACTCGTCCGGGTGGCTGGTCGCAGACGATCTTGGAGGTGAAGATGCTGGATGTGGAGGTCCTGGCCTGGTGTGATTTCATATGGTCTGCAGTTGTGAGGCCGGTTGGATGTACTGCCAAATTCTGTGAAACGCCTTTGGAGATGGCTTATGGAGAAATGAACATTCAATTCACAGGCATCAGCTCTGGTGGACATTCCTGCAGTCAGCATGCCAACTGCACACTTTCTCAGAACTTGCGACATCTGTGGCATTGTGCTGTGTGATAAAACTGCACATTTTAGAGTGGCCTTTTATTGTGGCCAGCCTAAGACACACCAGTGCAATAATCATGCTGTCTAATCAGAATTTTAATACGCCATACCTTTGAGGTGAACGGATTATCTCGGCAAAGGAGAAGTGCTCACTAACACAGATTTAGACAAATTTGAGAACAATATTTGAGAGAAATAGGCCTTTTGTGTACATAGAAAAAGTTGTAGATCTTTGAGTTCAGCTCATGAAAAATGTGAGCAAAAACAAGTGTTGTGTTTATATTTTTGTTCAGTGTAGATGGAATTAGCAGCTGTTAATACGTGCTTGTTTTATTCTTCACAGATTGCAGGAAGCTGATATTTCCTTGCACGTTACATTTGTTATTATGTGAAAATGGCGTGTTTGACTTTCTTACATTGATGTAATATTGGTCACACTTAAGGGGTAGCTGGCTAACTGCAGTGAAAAGGATCATAGTGGGTTTCTGGCGGAAAGTACACCACTCTAATTGCTGTAAACCTGTTTCTCCCTTCAACAAGTCAATATTCCAGCAGTCTGTGTGTTTAGGTGTGTGTGTGTGTGTGTGTGTGTGTGTGTGTGTGTGTGTGTGTTCTACTGGTCAATAAAGCGTGTGCTAAGAGGCAATTGGTTGTTTTTCCTCAACTTGACACGTTAAATGCAGCCACACTTCAGGTAAACACACACGGACACACACACAACCCGTGCACACACATGCTTGTGGGTAAATAGTATTGATTCTGTCCTGTTTTCAACTTATTTTCTCTCATAACCCCTCAGAGCTCAATCACACTCACTGATGAGCATGGAGAGTCTCTTAAATCACACCCACATGCAAACACAAACATGAATTCATAAGTGCACATTAAACAAACAGTCAAAGCACTGTCGCTATGCCATTTATTGACCCAAATGAAAAATAGATGATGAAAATTTTCCACTAATGATTTGAGTCATTTACTTTCCTCTCTCAACAAGTCGCTGGTTTGTCTTCGACAGCATTTGAGTCAAACAGATTCAATTTATCCTACGCTACTTCAGTTTGTGAAACGTACGACTGGTCACACATGCCCCTCAGTTTATATATGAAACATGTATGGAAATTTATTTAGATATTTTAAGATTATTTTCTCAAAATAAAAGAAACTTGGTCCTCATATTTCTAATCAGTTAACTTAAATAGTTGCCAAGTTGGCTCCATTTTGGCAATATCCTCAAGTGTTAGGTTTTAATATAACTGATAAAATGATGGTCACTATCCTATCAGTAATTACATGCAAACTGTATGTAACAAAGCCAAAACTGTGTCACACTAATTTGGTTCATGTGAAAATAAATTGTAAATCTAATGAGAGAGTGTAATAAACACAGAGCTGTGATAGTGGATTAGTTTAGAAAGAATAAAAAATAAAATAAAATAAGGAGGAGAATGTTTTGAGAAAAAAACAAATTTACCAGAAAAACTGCAGAAGTATATGTTAGGTATAAAAACAGATAAAGTCCTAAAAGCTAATTAAAGTGGATATTCAACATAATTACTTATCTATCTATCTATCTATCTATCTATCTATCTATCTATCTATCTATCTATCTATCTATCTATCTATCTATCTATCTATCTATCTATCTTTTGTTCATACTTGCTTAGGTTTGGAATAATCTCATGGATTATTACAGAGTATTTATTTATTTATTTGCACATCATAAAACAGCAAGAGAAAATTTAAAAAAACAACATTCGAGCAAGTAAAGCGAGATAAAGTGCAGGAGAGGTTAGAAGCCAAAAAAGGCTTAAATGAATACCTCCCCGGAAATGAACAATACACAGGAAAAAAAAGAGAAAGGATTAAAAATACAATATAACTGAAATAATAAACTAAAGTAAAAACTATAAAATGCAAATCACATTACAAATCATCAAATACAAATCAAATCATATACGGCCTTACATTTTTTCATGAATTAGAGTCCTTTTCAGATGCTTTTTAAACAATGATAAAGAAGATGTGGATTGAAGTTCAGGTCATAGATTCCTCCACAGATATGGTCCACAATCCATGCGTTTACATGACAACTTTTATTCCTGGTTTAATCTGATTAAAGGTTAGATCCTATTTCAGATGCCCATGTAAACACCTTATTCCAGTTGAAAAAGAAAAATTCGGATTAAATTTAAACCCGATTAAAGTCACTGGTTAAATCCCCTTTTTATTCCGAACTAAATTATTCCTCGGACATGTAAACCTTTTATTCCGTTTGGACTTTATTCCTTCCATTCTGCGCATGCTCGTTGTCTTGTCCTGTCACGATGACGCACACATTCTGCGCTGGCGGAAGAATATGCACTGCAGTCTAGTCAACTCAAACTGTTCCAGTGGGCTATTCTGATGGGATCTACCAGCCTGGAAAACCCTGAAGGAAGAGTTCACCACCTGTTTTTTATTAATTCACTTGTCATGCACTAATGAGTTCGATAAGTGGGCAAATCAGTTTGCACTGCAGTGCACTGACTGCCTTGTTCTCGCAGCCCTTCCATTAGCTTAGCTTAGCCTAGCTTAGGATAATCGCTTCATTCCTATGGCCAGACGTAGCCAGGCTTTTATAGGTGATTTGTTGTATTTTATGAGTGATTTTGTGAAATTTAGTTCTCCCTAATCATTACTTTAGTCCGGTGGGATCAATATGATCACAAATTGAGGCTCAAATTATGGCGACGTGACTTACTGCACTAATAAAATCTTGGGAAATAAAAACTAATGCAAAGCTAAAACGGTAAAGCAAAGCTAATTTAGCGCATGCATCCCTTCCAACAAAAAGATTTTCCAACTTCCGTCAACACAACAGTCCCAAGATTGTATGAGTGCAGTAAGTCGCGGATCTAAAGAAATAATTAGGGAGAATCGGATTCCAGAAAATCACTTACAAAGGACGACAAATCACCTTTAAAAACTGGCTACATGTGATCATGGGAATGCAGTGACTATGCTAAGCTAAGCTAACAGAAGGGCTGCAAGAACAAGGCAATGTGAGCACTGCAGCACAAACCCTTTTACTCACTTATCAACCTCATTAATACCTCATGTAAACCTTTATTCAGGTTTAACATTTCCATGTAAACAGATGAGAAAATACTTTAGTTCCGAATTAATTTCTTCTGGAAAAATAAATCGGATTTAAAAACCATCATGTAACCATACCCAATATTTTAGAGAATACTGACAGACAGAAGTTCGGCAGTACGGAAGGTAAAATTTGCTTGAATATTGTGTAGGATAATTGTGAATAACAGAGGACAACATAAAGAAATTCTGGAAAACTTTGGGAAGAATACGAGTTAAGTGAACATATTTGTACATGAAGACACAGGTCTGGTAAAAGTTCACATCAAAAACAGAGAAGTTTGAATTTTTTGATCATCTTGTGTTAATTAGTTGTTTTAGGTAAAAGATATGCAGTACATGTAGTAAAATATAACCTAAAAGAATCAGCCGAGTGTTTAGATAGTCCAATTAGGTTCATACTGTCCACTAGAACTTATACAGATTTCCTTTTCTTATTTGTCAGACAGATGGAAAAGAGTTAATTCTTTTTCCATCTGTCTGACAAATAAGAAAAGGAAATCTACAGGTGTTTAGAGTAAGAGTCCTGAAATTACGACAAAGATATTGAAGTATTGTATTGTAGCGATACAAACGGAATTTATCTACATGACAGTCTGGAGGATTTATGTGACCACTAGAGGGAGTAGTGAGTCACTGTGCTGGTCTCCCATGGTGAGGAAATCTAACACCACGGGGCCTTTGAACAAAACATCAGATAGTGACCAGATGGGATGAGAACCACTAAGAAACAACTTTTAGAGTCAAAGAAAAGAAGTGATAAAAATAGAAGCTGTTGTTTTCTCCACTGGACACAGCTGTAAATGAAAAAAATGGAGTTTCTTCTACAGGGGTGAATAGAGGGTATGCACGTGACGTCACCACTAGTGGAAGTCACCGCGGTTACGCCTACTGAGTGGCAGAAAGAGGGAGAACCATCTAAATACCATCTGAACTTAAGAACAATATTTTAAAAAAAATGGGGAAGAGCTGTTGTGCGATTGATTGTATGAACAGGTTTGAAAAGCAGTCGGAGCTATCGTTTTACAGGCACCGAAAGACAAAGAAAAGAGAGGTACATGGATCCACAAATCCAGGAAACCAGACCTAGATCTGTGGATCCCGTTTGGTGTAAGGTAGCATTAATTTATGCTGAATTTTTGGGTAAAATCATACCTTAAATTACATATTTTTTTGGCAAACGTTACTTCTTAGTAAAGCTCTTGGTTTCATGATCAGATCTTTCATGTTTTTTGTCTTCATTTTGTGATTCTGCGCCTTGTGCTCCTTCATGATTTGTAAACTAACTTAAACCAAGGCTAACCTAGTTTTTCAAATACGGAGGTACTGGAGAATAAAGCTAAAACAGCTTAATAAAAAAATAAAATAAAACCGCTTGTCACAGAATAAAGTCACAAAATATTGGTATAAAACCCGTAATTTTATGATAATAAAGTCGAATACAAAAAGAATCACAATATCATGAGAATAAAGTCGTAGTTATAAAAAAAAATCATAATTTAACAAAAATGTCATTTGTTTATGAGATTAAAGTCATCATATCCCGACAATAAAGCCATAATATTACAAGAATAATGTTGGAATTTAAAAACAGGTGGGAAAAATATCATAATTTACAAGAATAAAGTCGTTCCCTGATCGTACAAAGCAGTTGTAGCTCTCTTGTATAAAGTGCTTGATCTGAACTGGACGTAAATCTCCTCAGTCCCAGTAGATCATGCATATATTCACTGGGGTCAGTACACGGTCTACTGTAAATGCACTTTGGATCAGCTGGTTTTCTGCCTAGTTTTAGCCCCTGGCTGTCAGTAATGATGAAACTGTGTATATTTGTTTCAGGTAAAAATTGCGATGATCCCCTACACCCTTGATGTCAGGATACATTTTGGACCACATGTCAATGTTCGTGGACCACTTGTACAGATCCATGTCCAGTCCAATTGTCCTTAATTTAATTTCATATTTCACATTTTCCCGGTCTCGCTGTGTTTACTGCTATACTCCATCATGTTGAGCAGGTTGGTTTTTGCCTGGGCGTGGCCCAGGTAGGAAGTGACGTAAGTGCATACCCTCTATTTGATTCTGAGTCTTTTGAAGGTATGGGATGTTATTATCGTGGCTATGTTGCCATCTATTGATCCATGGTTGACTAAACTGTGACAGTTGTGACCTTGTTTGTTCAATTCCAAACTTATCTTTAGTTCAGCTACTGACAACACAAACCATATAGAAAAGAGAGGTGATTAGTGGTTTTACTGTGGCTGTTTTCTGTCTAAACATAGAGCTAAGCTAATACAGCTATAATGTAAACTATCAGCTGATGCAGCAGGTAAAAGACGCTGTTATTCTGAGCGACTGTTAAAATAAGCATCTGAATTTTAGTTTGAAGAAGAAAACTTGATGATTCCGTTATACAGATGTGTGGAAACAATGAGCTTTATACTTTAGTGAATGACTGATACAGTCTGTAGATACATAGTGTTGATTGGTAGGTTGTTTTGGTTCTAAGGGTGTTCTGGAACATGACTCCCCCCTGCTGGTCGGAATTTGGAATATTTATACTACACAGAACCCCTGTAATTCATGGTGTTTAGATGAGTGTATAGAGAACCAGCCGTATCAAATTTAAGACTCATTTATTGTCCATTTAACACTGAAAATTTATTGGCGTGTTTATTGTATTGATAAACTGCAGACTGATATTTGGTTCAATTTTCATGGTACTTTTGCCAAATTCCTTTTCCTTGTGTTCTCATCTTGTCTTCTTTTTACCATTTCCTATGTCCTTCATCCATATGTAGCATTTATCTCACATTCGTTGTTGTTTTCATGTGTCACTCTGACCAGGACTCCCTCTATGAAGAGACTAAAGGATCTAAAGGATAAACGAAAATGAAATAAAATCCTATAGTCACAAAATAAGATAACTGTGTTTCTGTTGGCTGGCATCGTGACACTGAATCCTGAAGGGGAAGTGTGTGTCTAAAGGCAGGAGTGTGAGCTTTGACACCCTCACGGCATCCAAGAATAAATAATTAGTGGAGTTGGCAGCGGAGAAGACAGGGGACAGAGATGTCATTATTTACGCCAGATTATGGACACATGCACACACTGACTCAGACTCACATGTGTGCACATTTACATCCACATTCTGCACATGTACAACGACTGATCATTATCTACTGTTATGGTTCAGTCCTTTGGGTGAATCAGACTTAATGTGCATGTTGCATATTAATACTAAAATCTGTGGAGTCTCCATTCAGACACCGGCCTCACTATTGTCTAAAATTCTTTCCAGTAGAAGAAATGCTGAATTGGTTAAACGAGAGACTTTCGACCATTATTTAATTTAGAATTATTTTTATCTTAAAGCTTTAGAACTGATTGTTAAACCAGTGTGACAAGATTGTGAAAAGTCAACACCAGTCAAAAATGAGAGATAATGTAAACTCGAATTTTGTTTTGCTTTACAAATTTAATAAAGAAATCTTGAATATTTAAATTTGTGGCGGTAAATCCCAGTTTTTTCCAATAACAAGTTACATAAATCAAGAACATGTAATGATGAAAAACAACCGAGAAACAAGTAATATTTCAAGAACGTGATATCAAAATTTACAGCGAAAATCGCAGGTCTAATAACTATTTTAAAAGCTTCTCTAAGGTCTCAGTATGGTGTAAAATTCAGTCCAGTAGAAGAAATGCTGAACTGTTTAGATGAGAGACTTTCGACCATTATTTAATTTAGAATTATTTTTATCTTAAAGCTTTAGAACTGATTGTTAAACCAGTGTGACAAGATTGTGAAAAGTCAACACCAGTCAAAAATGAGAGATAATGTAAACTCGAATTTTGTTTTGCTTTACAAATTTAATAAAGAAATCTTGAATATTTAAATTTGTGGCGGTAAATCCCAGTTTTTTCCAATAACAAGTTACATAAATCAAGAACATGTAATGATGAAAAACAACCGAGAAACAAGTAATATTTCAAGAACGTGATATCAAAATTTACAGCGAAAATCGCAGGTCTAATAACTATTTTAAAAGCTTCTCTAAGGTCTCAGTATGGTGTAAAATTCAGTCCAGTAGAAGAAATGCTGAACTGTTTAGATGAGAGACTTTCGACCATTATTTAATTTAGAATTATTTTTATCTTAAAGCTTTAGAATTGATTATTAAACCAGTGTGACAAGTTTGTAAAAAGTCAACACCTGTCATAAATGAGAAATAATGTAAACTCACTTGAATTTTTTTTGCTTTATAAATTTAATAAAGAAATCATGAATATTTAAATTGATGGTGGCAAAATCCCAGTTTTTCCAAATAACAAATTATGTAAATTAAGAACATGTAATGATGAAAAACAACCGAGAAACAAGTAATATTTCAAGAACGTGATATCAAAATTTACAGTGAAAATCGCAGGTCTAATTACTATTTTAAAAGCTTCTCTAAGGTCTCACTATGGTGTAAAATTCAGTCCAGTAGAAGAAAAGCTGAACTGTTTAGACGAGAGACTTTCGACCATTATTTAATTTAGAATTATTTTTATCTTAAAGCTTTAGAATTGATTATTAAACCAGTGTGACAAGTTGGTAAAAAGTCAACACCTGTCATAAATGAGAGATAATGTAAACTCACTTGAATTTTTTTGCTTTACAAATTTAATAAAGAAATCATGAATATTTAAATTGATGGTGGCAAAATCCCAGTTTTTCCCAATAACAAATGACACAAATCAAGAACATGTAATGATGAAAAACAACTGAGAAACAAGTAATATTTCAAGAATGTGATATCAAAATTTTCTGCTGAAAATCAAAGGAGGTCTTATAACTATTTTAAAAGCTCCTCTAAACAAATCAACTCTGGCATAAGGTTAAACATACATTTACTTTCTATTTTCATTTGTTTTCACTGATGTTCATGCACTCACACAAAACTAAAGGCTTACTAAGATTCACAGGGAAATTGCTTTGTATTTAATACAGTACAACCAGAAACAATTGTTCGGTATGTAATGAATATACTTTTGTGAAACAGTACAGACTGTCCAGAGACCGCAGTTGAAAATAGTCTTTTGGCTGATTCTGGTACATTTACAGTAATGTTGGTGAATATGCAAATAAACCAACAAAATAGGAGTAAACAATAAAGGTCCCATATTATGCAAATCTCACTTTGTGATAGTTTTCTTATAGTAGTGTGTGTTGTAGTAGCCTCATTATGAGGTTCGAATTTGAAAACTGTCTGTTTCCTCCCTGCCTTGCTACACCACATTTTGTGAAAATGCCTGCTCAAACGGCCGAGTTTGAGTTGGGTCCGCTTATGACGACATAAGCGGATTTAACTCCTCCCCCTGACTGTGCCCCCACCCAGCATGAAAAGGTAAGCCCCACCCTGGCAAAGTGAGCCCCACTCTGGCAAAGTACCTCTTGGACAACAAACATGGCAAAGGCGAGACACGCAAGTTGTGGTGTTGTTGGCTGCACACACCAACACGAAAGTTTATTTTTGCTCCCCACTTCCGAGCCTCTCCGTAAAAAGTGGCTGGATTATATCTTTGATGGTCATGTACCAAACAACATTCCGAAACGCTTGTATGTGTGTGCCCGGCATTTCACGGACGAGTGTTTTTTTAACATGGGCCCGTACAGCTCCGGCTTAGCACAAAGACTCCGAATCAAGAAGGACGCAGTACCAACGTTTCGTGACCCAAGTACAAGTGTGGGAGATGTAAGTTCTTATCATTTTTTTGTATCTTTACTGCATAACCCTACATTACGGATAAGCTGGTGGTTGTTGATGTGTACGTCTAACGTTAGCATGGCAGCTAACATAGCTCGGTTACTGCTGCTAACGTTTGCGTCCCCGTTAACATGCAAGAGCTAATAATATCAAGAGACATTCAACAGAACTACTTTGAACACGGGCCTTTTGTGGTTGGCATCAGTATAGTTAGCATCAAGCTTGTTAGTAGCTGCCTGTATTAGTGGCGGCAGGCGTCTTTCCGTGTCAGGTCCACGAACCCGACACAACACCGCCGTTTTCCGTCAGGGCTCAATCACGCCTCAAGGCAAAGAAAGCCAGTGTTTGGAAAGACGTTCTATCTGAGACGTGTATTGTAGACGAGAGAGGGGCATTTCAGACAGCGCGTACTACCGCTAGCGTAAGCCGCGTCCTCTCCCAGAGAGGGGAGGGGGAGTGGGCGTGGACAGATGCGTTCATTTGCATACCCAGAAGCAGGCCCAGAAACAGCCTGTTCTGAGGAGGGCTGGTGAGAGTGACTTTTTCGACCGCTGAAACTCCGAACAAAGGATGATGTTGGAGCGAACAAACTTAAATACTATGTTTTTGGGTCTGAGACCTATATGACATGACTGAAAAATAGCATAATATGGGACCTTTAAAAGTGAATGAATCTTGAATGTAGCTATTCAGCAAATTAACGAATAAACAACATTATTCAATGGCAGATTTATCTACTGGCGCCCTCAGCACCACGCTCCCCTGTTCGAGCATGTAAAATGTTGAAAATAATATGACTGCTCTTGCTAGGATTCTCACATCATAGACTGTAGCGTTACTTACTGAGCAAATTTAAACTCCCCAAAGCTCTCCTATCTCTTATATTGGAGGGGGGGTCTACTGTGCACACGCCATTTATGATGAGAGTCTATACGGTAAAGGGAGGTAAATCTAAACTAGACTAAAGTCTAACCATGAGGAGACAACTGTCTGTTCCAGCAGCATTTGGGTCTGCGTGAAAAACGATAGAGCAGCCATAGAAGGTAAAGGAAGGCATGGGAACTATAGAACTGCAACGCCTGGATATTAAATGTTTTTGAACACAGCCAGGGATTGAGTGAATCACACACAGTTGTCACATATAGACCTATACCTCTACTGTATTCTCTTTTTAATTCTAAATTATTTGCAATGCAATGGAATTCAGTGCCATAAGTGAGGACAACCTTATTAAAACCAACTTTTTGCTTTGGTTCCGAAAGGTCACATTAGTGAGATTAAATTGTATTATTTTTTTTAGTGTATGATAATTAAAAAAAAAAAAAAAAAACAGTTTTATGTGATTTGAAGCATTTACAATGTTAATTTGGCCTGGCTCCCCCCCCTTGAACCCTCACTAGGGCTCCGACCCCGGGCCCCACCATTCTCCTGCCCCTGCACCGTTCTCCTGGATCCGCCACTGTCATTCAAGCCATATCCAGTCCACAAAATAACAACCACATGCACTGCACAGAATTGGAGCCACAAGAAGAAAAGTGCAAGCATTACAAGTTCATCACTAAGCAGCATTTTCCCAAGTTACAGTGGATTCATGACCTCACCACATAAGCACAGGAGAATCTCAAGTCAATGAAATCACACTGAAACCTGCAAAAACTGACTCATTAAAATATACTTAAACCCTAAAGACCTAAACAGTCTGGCTGACAGGCTGACGACCTAAAGCATCTACTGATATAAACCGTTTATTACCTATTGATCCGCTAATCCTATCAATACATGTAAATAATTGGTGTAAAATACAGTTTGTCATCTTTTCATGGTCATCAGATACGATCCATTTGGACGTTCAGCAGCTCTGTAGTGAATGTGGAAACACCGTCATCTTCTACAACATTGATTCACCAGTAAAACCCATGGAGTTGGATCAATGACAGTAGATAAACTTGGTTTATGTTCAATTAATGATGTTTTGCTTCTTCAGTTTTGGTTTGATATAAATACCTTTCGATTTACTCTGCGCTTTAATGAACATCTACACAATGAGTAAATTAACTGTAGGAAAATGCCTGATTTCTATTGAAAAATGCACAATGTGGAGGATAATATTACAATAAATGGTGATAAATCACTTAGGGAAGGTTAAATGTACAGAAAAATTAATTTGGAAGTCAACACAAAAATAGTTTTAGGTCTTAAAGGTTAATGTAGAATATGAGTTTGAATGCAAACCTATTAATTTTTTCATACATTTTATGCTCATGTTTGTTTTTTATGTAGATTTATACATTGAATTACAATGGTTAATCATTTTTAAGAAAAAAGTTTGTGAAACACTGATTTCAGTCACGTTAAATGGCTTTCACTGATAAACCCCAAAACTGTCAGGTTTAACACAGGAATTCTTTAAAAACAAAAAAAGACTCACAGTGTCTGTAGAAATAGTTAGACCAAACTATGATCCTGCTCATTGAAAAAAGCAAAAAGATTTTTCACTGACAATTTACACCGACATTTTCTGTCATTTTCAGACATATATTATATTTTTTGTCTCACGATCATGTGTCACAATGATTCTATGGCTAATGTTTAGCTCCACTCAATGTGTTCTAAATATTTTTCTTTATTTTCCTTATTCCTTCTCTTGTAGATGCGTCATTTCTCTATCTTCCCATCTTTGTTGCTTTTGTGCCGTCTCGTCTCAAACTGCCCTGCCTGAACCGCTAACTCACTTAAAGCAGACACACAGACATTTGTCGACTCACATCTGGAAACAGCATTTAGCTGTGGTCGACTCTCAGGAAGTTTTCACACTTCACGACTCATTAACCTGCAGACCTGAAGGCCTCACAAGCAAGAGAAAGGGCAGCAGGGGAAGTGAACGGAGGAGGAGGAGGAACAGATAGGGGATGATGGGTCGGGTACGAGAGGGGAGCAGATTTGAAAAATAGTCTGAAAAATGGAAAACATTAAAGCACTCACTTTACCTTAAGTTAGCAAATCCCTTTAGCTTTCATCGCTATCCAGGTGAGTCTTTCACTAATTATGTTTTGGTGATCAGGAATACTGTTTAATAAACTTAGCCCAGTGATTCTCAACCTTTTTTGGCTCGTGACCCTATCACAAATTTCTGGCGACCCCAGACATTCAAAATGGAGATTTTTTTTTTTTTTTTTTAACTAAAATTAATTTGTTTTTGATCATGTAATAGTTTGCTATACTATATTGCAAATAAATGTTCATTTTAGATGACATTTAGTCTATATAATGTATATTATTATGGACGGAGGCAGAAAAGCCAGGTGTAGATTACTGCACAAAAACTTTTATTTTCCTTGGTCAGGATATGTACAGTCAGTCCAGCTTGGATTTACAAGGCTGACAATTAATACTGAACAAACAAGAACTCAAACTATGAATTATGAAAGAGCTGCAGCATCTGAAACTGACCACAATGAACATTTGAAAGATAAACAGTACCACAGTGCTTCAGTTTCAGCTTCACAGTTTGTCATGTCTTTTATGGATTGGGATGGTCTCTCTCAACTCACCATATACTTTTTATTAGTATGTTTTTTGGGGTTTTTTTATCCATCAATTACCAGAAATTTCAGGCGATCCATTTGAATTCCAGGCGACCCCACGTGGGGTCCCGACCCCAAGGCTGAAAAACACTAACTTCGAGACTCAATTGCAGAGAATGTAAGATGTCTGACAAGATATCAAATCAAATTTTTAAAGAAACTTTTGTGTATTTAATACAAAATGGTGACTGGATCGCTGGTGGAAGTCAACAAAGAAAACTAGAAGCACTCGGAGAGCGCAGACCTCCGCCAAGACTGATCAGTGGCCCCCCCCCGTGGGCCCCCCCACGCCAAGGAGGTTATGTTTTTGCCAGGGTTTGTTTGCTTGTCTGTCTGTTTGTCTGTCCGTTAGTGTGCAACATAACTCAAAAAGTTATGGACAGATTTTGATGAAATTTTCTGGTCTGCACCCCCCCCGTGGGCCCCCCCACCCCCGATCACCACCAAAATTTAATCATTTCTTCCTTATCCCATTTCCAACAAACCCTGAAAATTTCATCAAAATCTGTCCATAACTTTTTGAGTTATGTTGCACACTAACGGACAGACAAACAAACAGACAAACAAACCCTGGCAAAAACATAATCTCCTTGGCGGAGGTAATAAAAAATTTAAAAAAAAAATCAATACTTCCATTTTATTCATTAATATTTCAACCAAAAAAAAGACTAATATTTCAACCAAACTATGATGTTTTGTTTTTTTTGCCAAATGTGTTTTTTCCCCAGTTTTAAACACTGATGGGAGTCAGGATGTGAACTCTAATCCTGTACTCTGACAGCTGGAGACAAAAGAAATCACTTCAATGACACTTTACGTTCAGTCGCAACAAAATCAAAGCACTGGTTACGAGTGTTGTGCAAGTTACTTCCAAACTGTAATTCATTACAGATTACAGTTACTGTTATTTAAAAGTAATTCCGTACCTTATAATATTACAGTCTCAGAATTGTAATGCATTACATGACTCCTCTATTACTCTTGAGTTACACACAGACTCTCGTCATAAATGGCGTGGGCGCAGTACAACACCCCCCCCCACCCCCCACCCCCCAATACAACAGATACACTATAAACAAAAAGTTAAGCATATCTCTTTTTTACCTCCGCCAAGGAGGTTATGTTTTTGCCCGGGTTTGTTTGTTTGTTTGTCTGTTTGTTTGTTTGTCTGTTTGTTTGTCTGTCCGTTAGTGTGCAACATAACTCAAAAAGTTATGGACAGATTTGGATGAAATTTTCAGGGTTTGTTGGAAATGGGATAAGGAAGAAATGATTAAATTTTGGTGGTGATCGGGGGTGGGGGGGCCCACGGGGGGCGCCACTGATCAGCCTTGGCGGAGGTCTGCGCTCTCCGAGTGCTTCTAGTTTTTTCATTTCTTTTGTCATTTTTGCCATTTGTAAATAAAACTGTCTGGTCATTAAAAAATGTGTTTCAATTCAGTTCACACACAAAAAATAAAAAGTGCTGTGCAAGAATCCCAACTGAAAAAAATAGCCCAAAAATTAAAAATATCCTTAACTTTTTGTTTGTAGTGTGGGAGAGCCTTGGGACGCATAAATTTACTCCCCGATGTACATGTGGACAGATAGCTATGCAAGTAATGCTACGATCTATGATGTTCAAATCCCAACAGGAACACTTGCGTTTTTTTCAACATTTTACATGTTCAAACAGGGGGTGTGGCACTGAGGACGCTGCTAGATAAATTCGCAATCGATAAAGAATCCTAACTAGTCATAGAAACGTTAGCTTACCGTGTCATTGCTGATCACAGGGATCATGCTAACTAGCTTCTTAACCTCCTAAGACCCAGAAAATGTCAGCGAAGTACAAGCTTTTTTTGTTTTTTTATGAAGTAAGTGCCTATATTGGAAACATCATGATACAACAGTTTTTTCAGATGCAGTTTTTATGGAATGTCCTTTGTGGTGGAAAATTTTCTTTTTTTTTTTGCATAAAGTTGTGAAACTCTTGTCCACAAATGTGGACAGAAAACCCATAGCTGGGTTTCAGGAGGTTAAAGCAGGTGGATAATGTACTGTCTTCTGTCGTCTTCACCCATTGCCTGAACACCAACAGGAAATAGAACTTTACAGACGCAGTTTTATTCCTTAAGGTCTCACGGTCTTGCTGTTTTTTTAATTTTTTTTTTTTTTTTTTTTCATTTGACCAATTAAATTATGGGTGAAAAGTGTGTTGTAATGCAAGTGCTATTGAACATGTACTGATTAAAATATTACTGAAAATTGATTAGTAATGCCTTACACTATTCAATTCAATTTTCAATTTTATTTTATTTGTAGAGCCCTATATCACAACAAGGTTTCCTCACAGGGCTTTACAGAATTAGTTGGATATGAGAACAAACAATAGTCAAATAAACAGTAGATGAAGAAGATGGACTGCGTAATAGCAAAAAGTAATCCAGTACTGAAATGCATTACTTTTGTAACGTGTTTCTCCTAACACTGTTCTTTAGGCTCCTAGCAAAATATAATGTGTAAAATATAATATATTCTTAGACGACACAACTGGATTTGGCTGCATGAGATTGTAATTTCTATGAGACAGAGTTGAACAGTTGAAAACAGACGGATCTGGGTGAGCAGAATAACAAAGACGTACAGAAAGAGGTGTGAGGAAGTCGCCAAAAAAAAACAAAAAAAAAAACACAGACGATGATGAATTAAAGGCTGATTGTGTTGTGTGTGTACGAGCCTGTTGTCCAGGGTGTCTGTGTCCAGCCCTCTGTGAGTAATGTGTCTGAAAGTGCAGCTTTCCTAATGAAACACTTTTCCCGGAGTGATAATTACACCAGTAGAAAGCAAGGACACCTCCAGTCGATGTGTGAAACTTAGCTTACTAAAACACTAAGTTCCTCCCAGGCTGCTCGGTGTGTGTGTGTATGTGTTTGTGTATTTGGGAGACACGCTTATATTGTGTGTATATGGAAGTCTGACATTATAAGATTTGCTTAATAATCCGCCCAATAAGTGAGAGCAGACCTTCTCCCAGATGTGTTTGTATTTTTCCTTTTGCCGGAAATACACGAGATGACATTTACATCAGCCGAAGAAGATGATTTAATGCACACGGCAGCTATAGGCTTACTGTATATCAAGGCCGCCTTCAGTCACAGGAGGTCAAAAATGAAATTATATTAACTTTTTTTCATTTTTTTCCCCTCCTCTCCCTTTGGTTTGTTCATTCCTCCTCTTTCTCTGATTTCAATCTTTCAGGCACAGCTGACTGACGGGCTGGGCTTTCATTGCATGCCACAGTGGTTGAAATCTCACTGAGGGGCTCGATGCAGATAAGCAGTGAAGATGTGGATAAGCAGTGACAGAGCTGGGGCTTAAACGGGGAGAGGAGAGCTATGGAAAGATAAAACATTTTTGATATGTATTGGGAGACGCACAAATACACAAAAGCTACCTGTTTTTAATGGATTTTGCAGGAAATCTTGCATCACACTTCGACAGCCAAAGAATTTAGTTAAACAAATCAGACCTAGACCAGCAGAACAATTCAATTATTCTCCGTGGCCTTAATAAATGTTTGATATGCATTACATGGGAACTTTCTAATTCAAATTTTACGATTTAACAGTTAGGGCTTTTCCCATTAATTCTCGACACACAAAGTTACAATTTGCATTCTGGGCGTTTATTAAATAAATATGAAAGAGTCTAACAAAATTATAGCAGGAAGAGGAAACAGTGGAGATTAGCGCACACGAGTAAAACAAAAGTTTCAGCTACCGGTGCGTTTATAATACAAACTCCTGGCATGTGCACGCTGGGATCTGGCAGATGAAGTATTTAATTCTTTGCTTTAATAGATTTTTCCGCCTTTTTGAAAATATGGAAATGCCCTCACTCCTTTTAGCTCAGACTCCTCCGCATGGTGTTAGCAAATCTCTCTGTTTGTCCTGCTCTTTTGGTTGATGAGATTCTGAGTCTTGTGTTATTTCTATAGACATCCATAGTGTTTTCCAATTGGCAGCTTCACAAACAGTAGCATCTGGAGACCACAGGCGGCTTTAGCTGCCTGGTTAAAAACTTCTCACTGATTCAAGGATTTCCTTCTTCTGGAATTTTGTTACATGTCTATTCCCTCCGCGTCATTACCACAGTGTTATACTAAATAAAATGGGTTTTGAGAAAGAAAATGACCCGGTATATGGAAACGGGTGATTCTAATATTAAGCACAGACTTAGCAAAAACTTGTAGAAATATTCTTGTCATATTATGATATAAAAACTTTTGGACTCAGTAAGTAATAATTCACGTTTTCAATTAAAAGGAAATGGTTAAAATGCCAAATTCAACCCATAAGGACCCATAGATACTTTTGTGTCAGTTTCCAAATGGATTTTTTTTTTCTCTTTTTAACATTTCTTAAGTGATTTATCACGATTTATTACAATATTATCACATTATTACAATAAGTTGTTTTTTTTTTTTTCATTTTTAGCTTACCGGCCAACAGGTCGTAAGCTATTGTCATCTGTCGTCATCATCATCTGTCGTCTGTCGTCCGTTACAAAAATTTCAATCGTCTTCTTCTCCAAAACTACAATTCCGGTTGACTTCAAACTTGGTATACAGCTTGAAATTATTTCGATCCGGGTCTGATTCTGGATTTGGTGCCACTTTGAAAAATTTCCCCATTATAAGAGATAGGAAGTGGATGGATGCAATAACTCAGTAAATATAAACGATATCCAGTCTAAATTTCTACAGTCCAGCCCTGATGGGGAGATGACCCAAACATAATGTCCACATGCTGATCAGGATCTTCTTCTGGATCTGGGAACTTACGGAAAATTTAACATGGGCTCTTATGGGGAAAAAATTTCAATTGTCTTTTTCTCCGAAACTCCAGTTCTGATTGACTTCAAACTTGGTATACAGCTGCTGTATGATGATGTCAACACAAGGTATTGAAATTATTTTGATCTGGATCTGATTCTGGATTTGGTGCAACTTTGACAAATTTTCCCATTATAACAGATAGGAAGTGGATTAATGCAATAAATCAGTAAGTATCAATGATATCAAGTTGGAATTTGAATTTTTTACAGATCTGATTGGAATATGACCAAAACATGGGCTATTTCTGTAATATAATAAATACACATAACTGGGTGATGATAAATGGCATCTGGATACATTTCCCAAAGTTTTTAATTTGGCCGGTAAGCTACAGGGCCATTGGTCCTATTTTTTCAGTAAAAATCCGGTTTTCCTGTATTTAATTTACTGATCATGTAGATGTTCATAAAAGCTCAGATTAAATTTGAGGGATATTATATCAGAAACAGAGAAAACTGAAGAAAAAGAGACATTTTTTGCAAATATATCAATAACTGAACATAAACCAAGTGTGTCCATCCACTGTTATTGAGCCAACTCCATGGGTTTTACTGGTGAATCAATGTTTTAGAAGATGACGGTGTTTCCACGGTAACTACGGAGCCTCTGAACGTCCAAATGGGTCATATCTGATGACCATGAAAAGATGACAAACTGTATTTTACACCAATCATTTACATGTATTGATAGGATTAGGGGATCAACAGGTATTAAACAGTTTAGTTCAGTAGATGCTTTTGTTATCAGTGGATGTTTGGGTCTTTATTGGTTAATGGAGGTCAGTTTCAGCTTTGTAAAATGGGTCATATTAACCCTCTACTTTTCTTTGACCTCAGTGAACACAGAATTCTGTCAAACAAAGGAGAATTCATAAGGACTTAAAAAGTAAGTTTTATTTATAAAGCACTTTTCACAGACAGGGGGTCAGAAAGTGCTTTACAGTGCATGATACAGTTGAAAGCAATTAAATAAGGCAGTTTTAAAATGCAATTAAAATGCAATTAAAATGCGTTTAATACATGAAGTGCAGTCAGTTTGCAGCAGCCCTGAGTCAGTTGGATTTAAAATGCCTGCGTGAACAATAGTGTCTTAAGGTGGTTTTTAAAAGTCTCAACAGAGTCCATGGACATGGGTGTAGGGGGAGATCGTTCCAGAGACATGAAGACACTGCAGTGATGCACTTACACAAGATGGATGCTGCATGGGTCCGTTGTGGTGAAATGAAGATAGACAACAAAAATTACATCTTACATACTTCTGGTGTATTCTTATCATGTTGCTTAATGCAGGACATAAATGTGGACATTACAGTAAAAATATGACTTCAGCAAAGAGGTTGGAACAGAAATAGGCCTAAATAAAGGCTGCTTCTGCTCTAATATTCAGTCACATTCATCCTCCTGTCTACTCATAATTGTCAGTATGTATCCTGAATCAGCACAATTGTATAAAGATAGTAAATTTATGCAAAATAAGCATAAAGTTCTGAATTATATCTATAGATCTCTTAGCCTACATCTGTCAGTCTTAAGTTTACTTGGTGAATTAGACGTCATCTGCCTGATTTGACTGAATTTTTCTCCCTGCTGATCCAGCTTACACTTTACTGTTTAGTTTTATCGCGCCGTCTGTGACTGAAGAAGACAAAAATGAATGAATGATTGAATAATGAGCAGTGAAGATCGAACTCATGCAAACTAAGCGCAGGTTCCGCTACATTAACTTCATATTTTACACCAACGAGGGTTTAAAATACAAAACATATCATCATATTAGACAGTAATGGCTAAAGATGAAAATGTATATCTTGTATGTCAAGTTGTTGGCAATTGTTGCTGCTGCAGTGAATTGTGGGGTGGTTTATTTTCCTCTCCTTTCGTAAATAATGGTTGGGTGTATCCTATGTTAAAGAAGACACTAAATAAAGTACTAAAGCTCCTTCCCTTTGCATTTAGAGAATTTGGACAGCTCTTATTTTATTATTTTTATTTTGTTATCATTTAGTGATATTATTATTATTATTATTATTATTATTATTATTATTATTATTATTATTATTATTATTATAGTGAATTAACAATAAAAAATCTTTGAATTTTGAATCTTATCATGGCCGACACTCAGATACATGCGGGTCATTTCACTCAGTGAAGGACAATTTGGATGTAACCTGTGTCTAAGTAAAAACTCACCCCAAACAAACACCCACTCCAAATGTGGTATCAAAATAGTACAAGTTAAATAGTAGTTGATGAAGTAATAGATTTGTTTGTTGGTTATATGTTTCAAGTTCCCCGCCCTATATGCAAACAAATATTTAACCCTGTTGTCTAAAACAAGGCACATTTTTTTAAATTTATTCATTTGTTTATTTGGAGGGGACATTGCACATTAATGAACATAGAATATAATAGCCATGTAATTATGCCACAGTTAGCATAACTGCTAAATTGGATCCATAGTCCCTTGGCAGGTTACAAACAATAATACAGATCATATCTCAAGACAAATACAGTCTAAGATAATTTCAGGATCAGTACACTCAATGCTTAATATTATTTTGCATATTTAATGCACAATGCAGCTGAAAGACAAGGACACAACTTTTAAGGTGGAATGTTTTCTCGAACCCCTGCTCAACTAATGCAGTGAATGAATTAACACACCTTAAACCTGCAGTGTTAAAGTGCAAGTTCTATATTTACCTTTCAGCATAGTGTGATGTGAGAGGTCTGCGAGGACATGACACCTCTAAATCGACTTCTGCCTGTGTTTAAGGTTGTAGAGAACCCACCATCTGAAGCCCCCCATTTTCTAATCACAGTTTTCACATTAGGTATAGGAGGTTAAATATATAGGACTGACGGTTGTGATTGCGTATTACTGATCAGGTTCTGTCTGATATAACCTAGGTGTAACTCAGATCAAATCTGTTTTTTGTTTGAGTTAGTGATGATTAAATCTTCAAGTGCTTAAAATATTTCCGTGAATTCTTTCTGGAGTACATGAACTGCAGGTATGGTCCTTCACAGAAAAAAGAAGTGGTGGGCTGTTGTTCTGGTGTGTTTTGGCCTCTCGTCCACACACAAATAGTGGTTTTGGAAACACTGAGATTTTTAAAAAGGCTTTCTAATATGTAGGGGTCAAAACACAGTATTCGAAATCTCTCTGATGGTACATTTTAGAGACAATTTGACAGACTAGTGTTGCTAAATGACCCACATTTTTACTTTAAAATTCATTTTTGCTTTAGTTGAACCATAAGGGACCATCCAAAACAAGGAACTACTTTATATTGGAATAAATATTGGAATGGCAATTAAAGTTCGCTCTCTGACGGGACATTACTGTGTTTTGACCAGAAGGGAAAATGGAGAGATTAGAAAATGTTGGCATTACACCTCATGTTGCTCATCTCTAGTATATATTTGTGTAATGAAGCTGCACCTGAAACATCAAATCCAGGAGTATAAATCAGTGTATGAGCTGCAGTAGATCGAGGTCAGCACCAATACCTTTGGGTAACGGACCAGGACGGTGTTATGGACAAACCCACATCATGTAAAGCAGGGGTCACTAACCCTGGTCCTGGAGAGCTACTATCCTGCATGTTTTAGATGTAACCCTCTTCCAACACACCTGATTCAAATGATAAGCCTATCATCAGTCTCTGCGGAAGCCTGATAGTGACTGTCAAGTGTGTTGGAAGAGGAAACATCTAAATAATGCAGGACAGTAGCTCTCCAGGACCAGGGTTGGAGACCCCTGATGTAAAGAATAGCCTACACTTCAATTGTTTGTCTGCCAGTTTGTAGTCATTTTTGTGTTGCCATCTGGATATATCTGTTAATGTTTTGCAAAACAAAGGTCATGTGGACAAAATTTTATTGTGGCAGAGGACCAGACTAACAGAGGCCAAGTCCTGCTTCTGGGACCTTATTTTGGGAAAAATTGCCCAACAGTCATTGACACTGACAACAGAAATAATGTTTTGATTCCCTTTGAATTATGCATCATTTACAAATATGTTTGTCAGTTTAGAAGATATTTTTATAAGTCAAGAAAATCACAGTTTGTTTTAAAAGTGTAAATGTATCAGACTGTGAAAATATGTAAATATAAAGACTATACACCTGAAAATCACTGAGCTGATGTCATCGTATCTGTCTCTATCCTCGATCTCACTGAAGATGTCTCTGCAGCTTCAGCATGATCAGACATGTCGTGATTTTCACGTCTTTCAATAGTTTTTCACCCCACCCTTTATGATTAATTAAACTATACTAAGATGGAAGCCATTTTGGTGTTTTTGGCATGTCTCAAGTTGCTTTTCCATTGATCCTCAAATTGCGTGAATATAACTTACACATAAAAATTTGCCTAATGGGAAAACAATAAACATTTTCACTCAAATTCTTGTTTAACAATGAAAAGTTTTTGTGCTGGCAAGAGGTAGTTTTATGGGTGTAGCAAAATTGGTATATCACGCAAAACTGCAATGGAAAGACCTTTTTCCACAACTAGAGTCATGTGAATAAAAAACGATGTAACAGCAAGAGAAGAAGAGGAGTTTTAAAAGAAACATGGCGCGGTATGTGTGGACACACTAGGAAACCAAATTATTTTTCTGATTTAGTACGGCATAGAGGGGTAATCTATAATAATAATGAAAATATCTGTAAATCAACATATTTATGTCCGTCACCATGTTTATGAAAAGACTTCTCGTGTTATCTCGCATTAATAAACAAATCATCGCATTTGTGATTTAATGGAAAAAAAACGACATTATGCACTTCTGTTTTTTCGAGATTTAGTAAATATCTGTAAAGTTTTGCACAGATGTCCAATGGAAAAGCCACTACATACAAGAGATGCAGTCCACTGAGCTGTTTAACATAAAACTAGATCTTTTTTTCTATTTTTGCTACGACAAACTGCAACTTTCTTGGCTCAAGAAATTATCTTTTAAATTGACAAACAACATACTGTGAGTGAAAACACAATTCAAACTTTGACTATTGACCAATGTCAGTATTTTTTCTGGGTCCCATGGGGTACAATTGAAGAGGTGAGACTTTGGTTCTCTATAGTCCATTTTCTACTAACATTTCCAGGAATTTTTCTTTTCTTCCAGGAATTTCTTTACCTGGGTCAAAGAATTCCTGATAATCTGTGTGGTTTAAGTTTCCACCGCACCTATAAATTCAAAGTAAAAGAAACTGCACAACACCTCCAGTCCAGTAGGTGGCAGTAAAAAGAAGCCCAAGGTCAAACAAGCACAATGACACCATAAACCCACCTACAATATGCCAGGATGGAGGATGCTCAAGTTTTTTCTGTAGTTCATTGTTTTTTGCTGAATTCCAAATAAAACCACGTGATCTGCACGGAAAAGATGCAGACACCACTAGATTAACCCTTTCATGGATACTGATCACTACAGTGGACAGCTGTTCTATAGCTGTTCTCTTGTATATTCATGGATTTTGTTGTTCTTTTCATTGTTTTTTTTTTTTTGTTTTTTTTTTTACACATATCTTTATTAAAGTTTTAAGACACTACATATCTTTTCTGACATGAATTGGTAACATTATGTAGATCTCTCCTGAGCATAAACCCCCAGAATCACCAGCTCTCCCCATAGTTTTCACACAATTTATCACTAAATTCATGTTTCTGTGCATCAAAAATTAAATGTGTGGTGTCCAGCTGAGTGGACATTTTTGTAACTTAATGAAAAATAGGTTCATAAGAATTATTTTTTTTCATTATTATTTTTTAATGTATTTTTTACTTGTTATTATTATTATTATTATTATTTTTACTTATTTTTATTTTTTTATTTTATTTTATTGTATTTTAATGTATTTTTCAGAAGAATTTTTTCAATCGCATTGTTTTTTTCATGCCTAAAGAGGAATAAAAACACTCAGGAAAAAATTTTGATTAAGGTTCTCAAAATTTGTGCATGAAAGGGTTAAACATGGAGGGTGACCGGAGGTGTAGAACGCCCCATCCCTCAAGGATTCTGGGAAATCTGAAAAATCTTACACCTCTACTAGGAACTTTTTCAGAGAAAGTTTGAGGTTGAGGGAAAGTTGTTGTTTTTTTTTACCTGGTAATTTTAGTAGAAATCCTTTGAGGTCTTTCAAAATCCAGGTAAATGATAAATGTTGATAGAAAAGGGGTTAATGGGACTAGACTTAGTATTGTCACTAATCTTTTTCTAATTGGATGAACTGAGTGGGTTATTCTTGCCCCCAATCTCCCCTATTCGCAGCAGTTCATCCATAAAGACGAAACATGAACACACATCATGACACCAAAACAAAGAGTTAAAACAATAAGCTCAGTGAACATTCTACATTAGCAATTAACATCCTCCTTATCCACACAGATTTAGTTTAACTCTCTTTTCCATCCTATTTTAAATGGAGATTTAAGCTGACACAGACAGAATGAAAACCTCCAACACAGAGCAGCTGCTTAAAGCTACTGTTTGGGTCTAAAAATGTAGGTAGAAAAAGGAATGAAATAACATGAAAATAATATATGAAACTGAAACATGTCATAACAGGCTGAATAACCCTGCAGGAAACAAACACTAGAGTCTACATCTTCACATAGCTTTAAATAATGTTTTAGAGACTTTTACCTCATTATTTTTGATCCAGTGTGATGGTTTATACTCTCTGTTTTCAGTGAGAGCTATTTTACAACCATAGGTAAATATTTTCACTGAAAACCTCTAAAAACTACACATTCTGTTTAGCACCAGTGACTGACGGACTATTTTAAAACGGTGGAGTATTTAGCAGCTAACCAACCGTATCCATCCACCAGGATTTGTTGAACTAAAGGCAAAGATGGAAGACGTTATTATAAGTCTCCAAATGAAAATGTCCTCTGTAACTACTGGGTGGATGAATATGTGACTGTGACAAACATATTCATCCAATCCGCCTAACATCTCTACAAAGTCAACTTCAATGTTCAGGTGTTTCTGTATAATATGATTTGTGTTACACGTCACCTATGACCAATACATTGTTCTGTAGACACTCTTAATGCTATTTTAGATGGACTGAACTTATATAGCGCATTTTCTACACCTTCATGGTGCCCAAAGCGCTTTACAATTCCTCACATTCACCCATTCACACACACACTCATACACCAGAATTAGAATTTGCAGTTTCCTGAAAATGTATTTTTTGATTCCTCATACTGCATTTGGGTCCAGAATGGGCTTTTTGGGAGGGGTTAGACTTCCCAGATTCCTATTTTTACAGAAAACATGTCAATATACAACACATTAACCTGTAAAGACCCAAACATCCAACATTGACCAAAAGCATCTACTGATCTAAACTCTTAATACCAGTCGATCCACTAATCCTGTCAATGCATGTAAATAATTGGTGTAAAATACAGTTTGTCATCTTTTCATGGTCATCAGATATGACCCATTTGGATGTTCAGAGGTTCCGTAGTCACCATGGAAACACTGTTATCTTCTACAACATTGATTCACCAGTAAAACCCATGGAGTTGGATCAATGACAGTGGATGGCAATGCTTGATTTATGTTCAGTTAATGACATATTTTACTGATAATGGGACTTTTTCTGCAGTTTTCTATATTTTTGATATACTAACCCTCAACTTTAATCTGTGCTTTTATGAAAATTTTCATGATTTACATGATTTATACTGATAAAATGCAAAATACAGAAGATAATATTGTATTAAATGGGGATAAATTACTTAAGAAAGGTTAGATGTAGAGAAAATTTCATTTCAAATTTCGCACAAAAAAGCCTGTCATTGTGGTTTCAGTGAGTACATTTCTTTTTTTTCCTTTGTTTGCATTTTCAGCCATTGTTTCATAAAGAAAAGATAAGTGACCAGTGGTTGTGGTCCTTGTACTAATTCTATTAATACATGTGTATATTTATTATATTTTTGGTAAGTGTCAGAGGATAATAGTGCTGGGCTGAGGCGTCCCCTTGGAATTTCTTTATTCATTTATCAATGACTGGAAATGTTCAGTATGAGAACACACATCGTGGTTATAAGTAACATTAACCCTCCGGTATCCGGATGCGCCTTTTAGGCACACTTAGCACTTTGTTTTAAAAAACTTCATATTATTTTTCACAATTTAAATAAGGTTAGAATTCAAAAGTTGTTCATTTTTGCATGATCTTTAAAATTCTGGCCACCAACTAAAATTTGCACATTGTAAACAAAAGAAAATTACAAGACTAGCATCTGTCGCCCAAGTGTGCCAAAAAACACACTATTTCTTCCATTTGATATGTATGATTAGGGCTGACCTTGATTTACAAAAATAAAATAAAATTAGAGCAGAAAAATAAATCAATATATAATATTTAATAGTTTGATTTATAGGTGTGCCTTTTTGGCACACTTGGTGACAGATACTAGTATTTTTGAACATTTGACCTAGCACCAAAAATAATAATGCAAATTAACCGATGTAGCTGTTAATCACTGACATATGCCAGGCTGCAAAAATCAAACAATATGCGATCCACTTTTTATGTAGTATATTGAAAAAAAATATTTTTGTGTGTTTTTTGCATCCAAAAAAATAGTTTGTTTACATTACAAACACGGCATTTAAAGAGTTAAAAAATATGACAATTATTGAGTATTTGGTATTTTTATTTACGGCTGAAGTTGATGAAATAGAAAAAAGTGTAAAAGAATTAAAAACAAACTGTATGAAATTTTTTTTTACATTATTCCACAAGTGTGCCAAAAAGGCACACTTGGTGCTTAGTTAGGGCCTTGCTGGATGGGATACCGGAGGGTTAATTCAGGGTGCTCGCTCTTTGTCCAAATAAAAATCCCAGACTTTTTCCAGAGTTTTTCACTTTATGTACTTTTATACTTGTTTGCCTACTTGAGATTGTACCTGTTGTGTGTCGTAGAAAAGTTCATTTTGATAAATGTATGTATGAATGAATGTATAATTTGCAGTAAATTATGTTTTACTGACAAACATTTTCAAAACATGAAACTCACAAAATGCACGGATATCACACAAAAAAGTTTCACTAGAGCACAGCCAGAAATATAAAAACATGAATGTATAATCTTCTTGATGATTTGACAATAAGTGATAAATACCCTCTAAAAATCTTTGGTGCTGCAGCAAAAAAATAAAAAAACAATCACTGGTAAATGGCTTCAAGTGGATCCACCGGTGTTGGAGGACTGGATAAAAATTGTTGATGAAATTCACAAAATGGAGAGATTAACATTTATGCTGAGGCTGCAAGATGAACTTTACATAATAAGATGGGACAAATGGATTAGTTTCTTTAAATACAATTAATGCGTGGTTTGTCTCATGGTCCTATGAAGTGATATATAAACTGCTGCTCTAAAAATGAATTAGGTAACTTGATTGCTATTTCAGAATGTCATCCTAAATGATCATTACTGTTAGATTGTGACTATTATCTGTTGCCTATTGTTGTTTATTAACTAATAAAAACTGAGTGTAAAAAAAGAAAGCATGGATGTATAGTAAAGTACAAAATTTAACCAAATCATTATAACGTTACCTATCCAGGTCTGTGTAAAAATTGCTGTAATTACACATCATTTTTATATGATTTCCTCATGTATTTCTTATCTTACAAGATTATGTGCCTTTTGAACAAACTCTAAAATTCAACTATGAGAGAAACTTTTTTCCATACTTTATTAAGACACAAAATTCCAGACTTTTCAAGGTCTGGAAAGCAGCGTATCAAAATTCCATACTTTTCAAGACTTTGAAGACCTGTGCAAACACCCTGTAATACACAGAACAAGGCATGTGTTATCCTGCAGGATAGTGTGAGGAGTCGTCAACCTTTGACATTAACAGCTGGGCCTGCACCGTTCGTTCACAGCTCATAAGTAAGAACTGCCTGTGAAAGTCCAATCACATTCATTTTTCATGTTAGGCATCCAGTCAGCTACAGGCTAATAATAAACATGTTGTATGGAAGCCGCTGAGTCAGCTCAGATTGACTGCTGGGTTTTGATTTAGTGGATGTACTTCTTTGGCAACAGAGGAGACATAGTTAACCAATTACGCATTTAAAAATGCTATACAGGGGCTCAATAAATCACACTTTATGTCACACATGACCGCTGTGTTGTCCCATGCTGAGCTGAGCAAGTCAGGCTACACAAAATCTGTTAGGATTTTGATTTTAGATATTCACCTCAGAGCAGTTTCTGGGAGTGGGGGAATTTATTAAATACAAGCACTCACTTCTCAACTATTTTAATCCACTTCTTCTTCTTCACTGCTCAAATGTCATGCTACTTTTCTTCTCCACTAAGGCGGAATTGGTGCCTCCTTTTACCTGACACTTGTGGTTATTTTCGAAATGATGATTTTATATACGTTTATTATTAGAAGCCTATTCAGAGATTGGAATTGCAATTGCATTTATTTATGCTTTGTATAGATTCTTAGTCATCCAGGTCATGGTAATCCTCGAATGGTTAAATCAAAAGCAACCGATTGTTTTTGATTTAATTGATTTTATTTATGCTTCATAGTTGTTTATATCAGAATCAGAATACTTTATTAATCTCAGGGGGAAATTGTTGCATGTACAAATAAATTTGAAAAAATATGATGCGCTGTTAAACAGTTAACCAATAATTCACCTCTCAGGTTTGTTATCATCATCAGTGATTTCATGCATAAAGGTCCATCCTGCAAGAGTCACACTAATGTGAAAGGATTCATCTGTCGAGCAAAAGCAGATCTTTTGATTAATAAACTTTGTTAGGGTCAGAGCAACACAATCATTTACCATTTCTCTGTCTAAAAGTCAACATTGAAAGGTCACCAGAACTGCACCAGGTGGTCTTTGGATTTTAGATTTCACATGTTTCCAATGATGTTCAGATCAGCCTAAAGGTGAGTTTGCAGGGACATTCTGACTCTAACTGTAATTATTACCATCTGCACAACATAAATGTTTGATCAGATTTCACCAGCATATTTAACTATACATGCAAAATTATTTTTCCACAATTTCCCCCCAACATTTTGACTATTGTAAGCATTAAATTCCCCATGTGTCATCACCTCGTGTTTTAGAGTAGGTGTGTGAAAGCCACATTTTCTGGCTGGTGCAACATGTACATCACCTTCTCTGGGAATAAACAGAACCTGGACTTCGATCCCCAGATGAGTCCTGCTTAACAACAACACAGCCATCCATGGATGTGGTGTGCTCTCAAATGCAGCCTAAATCCATAATAATACAGAAAGTGCATTTGTAACCCAGGTATAAAGGTTAAATATCATGGGGCTTGTGTGATTTTTCTGTATTTTTACATAGTGTGATAATGTGTTAGCCTTTCAATCCAGTGGTCTGGGGCTAAAGTCCGATCTCTGCTGTATTTCACCTAATTTCAATGCGAAATTTTTATCTTCTTAAGATATTTAACCCTCAAAGACCTAAACAGCCACTGGTAACCAAAACCATCTACTGATCTAAATTGTTTAATACCTTCTGAACCACTAATACACTTCTGATCACTGCTAATCTTAACATTATATGTAAATAATTCAGGTAAAATGCAGTTTCTCAGCTTTAATGATGATATTCAGAAGTGATGGAAACACCATCAGCCTCTGCAACCTTCTGTTACGGGAATATTTGGCTTTTATTCCGGAACGACGTCTGTGTAAACTAAATGGTGGGATCATTTGTCCCACTTTTATCATGGTTATGTAACACCTCTGGAGGTAATAACAGAGCCGTGATAAAGGTAGAATCATGACCCCGGAACACTATGTAAAGGGAACACTTCTCGTTCTGCAACCAAGGTGTGACGTTTGGATGACGTATTGCGTGTGCAACCCCCATGCTGGGGGGATTTAAAAATGAGCATGGGCTGTGTCCAGTAACCAAACATATCAACGCGACCAGAAAAATGTCGAACTGGGGAGACACCGAGATCTGCGAGCTGTTGTCACTGTGAGCGGAGGACTCTATCCATGCTAACATTTGTGGAAGGGTGAAAGACCTCTGGGGAGGTTAGCAACACCGCTACGCTTGGGGTATTTCTGACGTGCAAGTTGAACGTCACACCAGGGATGTAACGAAATGAAAATTTCATATCATGGTTATTGTGACCAAAATTATCACGGTTATCATTATTATCATGGTATTGTTGAAATTGTGCTCAAAATGTTCAAAAAGTTAAACACACACTGAAATAATTTAACCAAGTTGTATTTCACAAAAAAAAAAAAAAAATCCCAAAAAACTAATAAAACTCTAAGCACAACAGTCTCCTTTGCACTGACTCCTTGTGGAAAGTTAAAGTGTTTTTTAAAGTGTTTTTTACGATTGTGTTTTTACTATTGTTTGTTTTGTAAGTTTCGTGGACACTGATGGAACCTGTAAATTTCCACATGGGATGAATAAAGTATCTATCTATCTATCTATCTATCTATCTATCTATCTATCTATCTATCTATCTATCTATCTATCTATCTATCTATCTATCTATCTATCTATCTATCTATCTATCTATCTATCTGTCTGTCTGTCTGTCTGTCTGTCTGTCTGTCTATCTATCTAAAATAATAGGCACAATGTACTTTGTGTCGGCAGAATCATTCAAATATTAACATGTAAACATACAAACATAAAAATCTGCATTAAAGATGTCACCTTGTAGCCATTGTTCGACCATTTTCCATATCAAGTTTGAGTTGGTTTAGTTTCTTTTTCATAGGTAGGTAGGTAGGTAGGTAGGTAGGTAGGTAGGTAGGTAGGTAGGTAGGTAGATAGATAGATAGATAGATAGATAGATAGATAGATAGATAGATAGATAGATAGATAGATAGATAGATAGATAGATAGATAGATAGATAGATAGATAGATAGATAGATAGATAGATAGATAGACAGACATTGCAAACTGGCATGTGTGCCTGGAATGCTGCTGCTTCTCCAGGAAATGAGCAGTACCATGAGTTTTCAAAGTCTGGTAATCAAACACGATTATCATGATAATTAGAATTATTATTATTATTATATATTATATAATTATTATTATATATATTTTTATATTATTATATGTTATATATTATATTATATTATATTATATTATATAATTATTATTATTAATTAGAAATGCTAATCGTCTGGAATTTTACCGCAATTTATCGTTATACCGGTAATCGTTACATCCCTACGTCACACTATGCGGTGTGCTGTGTCACCGCCCCTTTGATTCTGGAACGCAGGTCCGCTGTGTAAAAGTCCAGCCTGTCTCACCTCTGTTACTCCTCTGGCCTGGCTGTGGAAATGGATCAATGGTGGAAAAAAGATGGGACCACCATCTCACCTTTTGTCCTGGATCTCTGTGTAAAAGTGGCTAATGATTCACCAGTCAAACCTATGGAGTTTGACAAATGACAATGATTGTAGACACTTGTTTTTATGCTCAGTTAATGATAAATTTAGCTGAAAAGTCTTTTTTTTTAAATCAGTTTTCTATTTTTTTTTTTTTACATAAGCTTTGATTTATTGAGAGCTACTACATGGTCAGTAAATAAATATCCGATACCTGACTTTCACTGAAACATGCTAATTGCAGAGGATAATATCATAACGGGTGATAAATTGTTGAGGAAAGGCTAAATATAGAGATAAATTCATTTGGAAGTTGCCACAAAAATAGTTGTGGGTCTTAAATAGTTAACACAAGCCTAATCACTGTCATTATATGTTTATATTTTGTATTGTGACGGCCTCTGTTGTCAGGGAAGTAGCTCCGATTAGGTTAGAGTTCCAGTCATGGTCATTGGTGACACCTGGGCCTAGTGTCGCCAACCTAAAGCTGTGGCTGGACTAACCCTGTCCATTAGGAGGCTGGGTAGGACACTGATACACCTTTATTTTCCTTGGACTATTGCCTTCCTATATCTGTAGTTTAACCCTTTCATCCATGAATTATGAGAACCTTATAGTTGAGTTTTTTGTTTTGTTTATTTTTGAGTGTTTTTATTCCTCTTTAGGCATGAAAAAAACAATGAGATTGAGGGTTTTTTTCATAGATTTACAAAAATGTCCACTCAGCTACAGGGGTTGGACAAAATAATGGAAACACCTTAAAAAATCAAAAAAATATAATTTAATATGGTGTAGGCCCGCCTTTTGCGGCAATTACAGCCTCAATTCTCCGAGGTATTGATTCATACAACTTGTGAATTGTTTCCAAAGGAATTTTAAGCCATTCTTCAGTTAGAATACCCTCCAACTCTTTTAGAGACGATGGCGGTGGAAATCGACGTCTTACTTGAATCTCTAAAACTGACCATAAATGCTCAATAATGTTGAGGTCTGGGGACTGTGCCGGCCATACGAGATGCTCAACTTCATTAGAATGTTCCTCATGCCATTCTTTAAGAATTCTAGCTGTATGGATTGGGGCATTATCATCTTGAGGTGAAGGTGTTTCCATTATTTTGTCCAACCCCTGTACACCATGAATTTTATTCTTGAAGCAAAGAAACATGTATTTAAAACCAAATATGATAAAGTGATATGAAAACAGTGAAATGAAACCATGTTTAATGCAGCTAATCTGATGTTTTCTCACATTTTAATATATTCTAATACTAGTTATTACTCACTTCATGGAGATAATATGCAAAAAACAATTAACAATTGATTTCCTCTCAAAAACCAATCAACAACAGCAAAGTTACAGTAATGGTATGAATTGCAGTTTATGAGATGATGCATAAGTGTCCACTGTGTTGGCTGATATGGCACTAAAACAAGTAAACCCATGAATATACAAGAGAAGAGCTGTAGAATAGCTGTCCACTATAGTGACCACTATGCATGAAAGGGTTAATAACAAGAAGTGTTGATTCTTATTGTCTGCGATCAAATGAGCATTGGTTCCTTTTTGTGCCGTTCGCCCGTACAGAGCTGGGTCAAAGGGCATTTGTCTACTCTGCTCCTTGCACATGGAGTATGTTACTAAAAGACTGGAAAATGACTGAACTGATCTCTTTGAATGATTTTAAATCCAAACTCAAAGTGCTAGAGACTAACTTAATGACTTGCACTTGTTTTTCATAGCTTCACTTGTCCTGTAAATTACTGTATGTTGTAACTGTGTGTTGTATTTCATGCTGCCTCTTGGACAGGACTCCCTTGGAAAAGAGGTTCTTAATCTCAATGGAATTTTTTTTCCTGGTTAAATAAAGGTTAAATTAAAAAAAAACAAAAACAAAAAAAAAACACACACACTCACTATCTCCTTCTCTGCAGATGTGCCAGCCCGGTGATGTGCCCTGTTTAAGTTTTCCTTTTGTTAATTTAATGCATTCCAACACTTTGTAAAAGGAAGACGGCAATCTATATTATTGGTAATATTTTTATAGAGATGGGGAGGGATTAAATAAATTGCACTTTCCCTTCCCCTCTTCGGGCATGTAAATGGAACTATTGTGTTGTTCTTCTGTCTAAGATTGTTATGATTATTGATATTTGTATTATTATTTATGTTTTGTTTGTTTGCATATATGTTAAATTTCATTGCATATTTGGAATAAATCACTAAATGACTAAATCACAACACTTTCACACACATACACCTTACCCTCAGACCCACAACATACACCACATACTTACACACTGATACTCACACTCCATACTTTTGTCTATGTTATCGTGATCATTTAAGTCATTTGTTATAATAAATCACTTTTGTTAATTCTTCACTTGGTGTACTTCCATTCTTGTCATGGCTGTGACAGTATATTTAAGAACTTATTTTTCCAAAGTAAAAATCTTGATTTTTCATGTGATTTTTTTCTTTGAGTATCGAAACACATTCCTACTTATTTGGCACAGATCTAAACCATAAACACTGTTAAAAACATATTACAGCGCTGCAAAAGTAGTCTGAGTCTCGGCTTTATGTGGATCGGCCTGTGTTAATATGCGCAGGTGTTGTAAATCTAGCCAATCTGTCTCAAACTTATAGAGTTAAGACCAGAAATGCATCACCTGCTGTCTGAATTTTCTTTTATAAACATTTCTACCATAAACTAATCTGCAAAAGATGCACATTGGAGCATGGAGCATGACCAGAATGCAGGAAAAGGAACAAATTGACGTTCACCAAATAGTATTTTCAGGTAATCTCAATACTTTCTCTCCCACTCTCCATTTTTAAATGGAGCATGGTGACATGAATCCAGGTTTGTGTCGATGATCAATAACTGTTGAAAGGCTTTTGATTATGTGGTTCTTTTTTTGGGGGGTGGGGTGGGGGGTTGCATATGTCTGTCCATTGTATGTTTCATTTAACCCCAACCCACTGGTGCTAGACTTCTATTGAACATTTGATCTCATATGCTGTAGATAAATAGCACACACTCCCTGTCTGTGTTGTGTGTCTTTAACTCTGATGCTGAATCAATGCGACACCTCGGGGATGGCACAGTGGAGGGGGGGGTGGGTTGGGGGGTGGAGGGGTCGTATGCCAGGCCCGTTCTTCCTTCACACTTTTTTTTTTTTTTCTAAGGAGGGGAGTGTGCGAAATAATACCCGCTCATTAGGAGCGCACTGGCTGCTGGTTAATTCATCCTGGACTGTCATGGGCTTGTGTACGACCCCCGGGTAACACATAAATCACACGCAGAACCAACCGGTCGAGCGGCAAAGCTTCATGCCCCTAACGCCGCTGATTTATCAACCAAATTACTGCGAGTCCTGCTCGGCCCCAACACTTTGCCGAGGAAATCACCGACTAACCCCTGAGCGAACCGATTTATTGAAAAGCTGTCCCCCTCCACTTCCATCTCCCCCCTCCCCTGCCCGCTTTCTGTGTGTCACTCCACTCATCTCTCACTGACTTAATTAAAATCTATCCCGTTGGCTCGTTGGCATTTATTACAACCACTGGGCTAATGAAACAAAGACCACGACAAAACCAAAGCTGCTTTGTGCCCATAAACGTTCATTACAGTGTAACACACACTCCTGACTGTAGGCCACTTATTGGCATTTCAGCAAGGTGGGATTCTGTGTTATAAAAGGCAAAACCTCTGAAATATTTTCGGGGGAAAAAGCCATAACGCACGAAAGCACAAGGCTCACATGTTCCAACATTAGGCACTGGCAGAAGGCTGATAAAGTATCTAAGTGTAACCTCTATAAGCTTGGCCTCTAATTAGTTCTGGCAGAATTAATACTATCTTTAATGCGTGTGAAGTGTAAATTAATTCTTTAGTTTACACTTGAGTAGAATTTAGTTTACAGGTGTTTCCATTAGGTTCTGTTTGGGGAGCGGGGTGGGGTGGGGGTGGGGGTGGGGGTATTTAAGGGAACTTAAACAAACTGGTATAAAAGAAAAATCTATCTATCTATCTATCTATCTATCTATCTATCTATCTATCTATCTATCTATGTGAACTTTTACAGTTTTAACAAATGTTTGTCTGTGCTGAAAAAGTACAAGTTTCCAAATGACTAATCTATGCATTTTCATCTATGATCAATCAAATCATTCAAAATTGCAGGATTATTATGAAAAAGTCACATTGCATAATTGCTATGCGACTTTTTCCACATATTGCCATATTGATGACTATGTAAATTAAATTGTGTCTATACTTTTTATAGTTTTAGTGGACGTTTAAGTTTCTGTGCTGATAAAGTACAAGTTTCCAAATGATAATCTATGCGTTTTCACTTATGATCAAGCAACAAAATCGAATATAGGGGTAAAATTATTTATTTAATGTATGTATTTCTAAGCACAGAAAGCACACAAATCTATCTATCTATCTATCTATCTATCTATCTATCTATGTGAACTTTTACAGTTTTAACAAATGTTTGTCTGTGCTGAAAAAGTACAAGTTTCCAAATGACTAATCAATGGATTTTCATCTATGATCAATCAAATCATTTGAAATTGCAGGATTACTATGAAAAAAGTCACGCTGCATAATTGCTATGAGACTTTTTTACACATTGCCATATTGATGACTCTCTATATAAATTAAATTGTGTCTATACTTTTTTTTTTTTTTTTATAGTTTTAGTGGACATTTAAGTTTCTGTGCTGGTAAAGTACAAGTTTCCAAATGATAATCTACGCATTTCCACTTATGATCAAGCAACAAAATCGAATATAGGGGTAAAATTATTTATTTAAGTATTTCTAAGCACAGAAAGCACACAAATCTATCTATCTATCTATCTATCTATCTATCTATCTATCTATCTATCTATCTATCTATGTGAACTTTTATAGTTTTAACAAATGTTTAAGTGTCTGTGCTGAAAAAGTACAAGTTTCCAAATGAGTAATCTATGCATTTTCATCTATGATCAATCAAATCATTTGAAATTGCTGGATTATTATGAAAAAAGTCACGTTGCATAATTGCTATGAGACTTTTTTACATATTGCCATATTGATGACTCTGTGTCTAAATTGAATTGTGTCTATACTTTTTATACTTTTAGTGGATGTTTAAGTTTCTGTGCTGATAACGTACAAGTTTCCAAATGATAATCTATGCGTTGTCACTTATGATCAAGCAACAAAATCGAATATAGGGGTAAAATTTTTTTATTTTATGTATGTATTTATAAGCACAGAACGCACACAAATCTATCTATCTATCTATCTATCTATCTATCTATCTATCTATCTATGTGAACTTTTATAGTTTTAACAAATGTTTAAGTGTCTGTGCTGAAAAAGTACAAGTTTCCAAATGACTAATCTATGGATTTTCATCTATGATCAATCAAATCATTTGAAATTGCAGGATTATTATGAAAAAAGTCACGCTGCAAAATTGCTATGAGACTTTCTATCTATCTATCTATCTATCTATCTATCTATCTATCTATCTATCTATCTATCTATCTATCTATCTATCTATCTATCTATCTATCTATCTATCCTGTGCGTAAAGTGCATTTTGTGTGTGTGTGTGTGTGTGTGTGTGTATGTGTGTGTGTGTGGGGGGGTTCGGTCGCACTGACACAAACGACCAATCGATCACCGGGTCCGGAGCCGGGCCTCCCGCTGTGTCCGTGCTGCTCGTGCATCACACTTTATGAATTCAATTTCAACCGGGAGAAATTTTCAATTTGAACGGCGCGATCATTACGGCGTGGGGGGATTGCGTAAATTGTTTTTGCTCTATTATGCATTCGGACGCCATCATTTTTCTTTCTAATTACCGAGGTGTCAGTGCGGCCTGTCACCCAGGCGCTGATTTTCAATTTAACTGATCATCATACATTCATTTTCCCATTTGATAAATCTGCTATCTAGACGCGGCCCGCCATGCCCGGAATATTAAGCGGCGCCGGGGCGCAGTAATAGGGGGATGTGTATGCGGCAATGAGCGCGGATCAGCCAGCTAATTTAGCACCTTCCACATCCCCCTTCTCCATCCCCCCATTTCCAATTCTCAAGAGGAGGCAAGAAAAAAAAAAAAAGAAAAAAAAAAAAAAAGAAGAGAGGAGAGGAGAGCGTCCAATGGCTGCCTAACCTCTGAGAGCAGAAAAAGCCTGAGGTTAGAAAGAACCACAGAAATAATGTTTAAAAAGAAAGAAACAACCCCGATCCGCCTTCAATGTGAAGCAGGATTAATTAACGCTAATTGAGTTCTCCAGAACGCAGCATTTTTAGTTAATAGAAACAAATTTGCACGATTAATTATCAACATAATTTCAAGAAGTCTCCCCCCACCCCACCTCACCCACCTCTCTGTGACTCCATCACCTCATTTGCTGAACAGATCGGAGGAAATGAGCAGCTTCTGTCGCCAGGTTTAAGGTCTCAGATCCAAACGGAATGGGCCCGAAGCCAGCACGAAAACACCCGAACCCAAACGGTGATGTGAGTGAGGGTATTTATCAGGCCTGAACCCCAACCAACAGTCGACCTGGACGCCTTTAAAATAACTATTCACCATACTTGGCTGACTAACCTGAGTGAAAAGTAACAAGAATTATCAATATTTTGGACTTTTTTTTTTTTGGTACAAAAATGCAGTGACTTACAACTTTAGGGGAGACCGGGGATGGTTGTAACAAAGGACTATAGATGTAACAGTATCATTGTTGCCAGTAAGGGAAGATCTGAATGTCATGTGATCATTTTCATTGATGAACACTTGATTTCTGATCTTCCATGTGAATTTGCACTGCCAAATGTGCTTAATGTCTGTTGAAGTTTGAGCTATTGAAGTTCAAGTCTCTGAAAGTAAAATTAGTGTGTCTTTATCTGTGATAATTTAAACCGCTACAAGTTAGATAAATATAGATGCCAGGGATAGACGTGCATAAAAGCATTACCAAATAAACCTAATTTCAGTTACATCCATTACCTATTAAACCTTTACTTCCAAAGAATATTAAAACAAACACATTGAACTGATAGATGCCTTTTGTAAAGTTGTTATTTATAGCAGACAAGTAATAGAACTTTGCTGTAAAAATGCTGCAAGTTGTAAGTGTTGAAACAAAAAAAAAAAAAAAAACCAAAGTGTCACAACTATCTCCGGGCTCCATCATTCAAGACATTGTGAATTTAGAAGAGCAAGCTGATATCTGAGTGTAAAAGATGAAAATAAGAAAATAGAATGAGTGGAAAAACTCACAAATAGCCTCATCACAGTGTCAGTAACGCAGTAACAGTGCAGTGAAACCACTGGACCAGTAATATTGAAAATAGCATGTTTTTAAAAAAAAAAACAAAACAAAAAAACACAGGGATTATTAGTTAAAGAGCTGTTTTGGACATATTTTACACTTGAATGAAAAAAACAAAACAAAAAAACCCCCTGTTTCTATTCAATACTTTATACCATATTAGGTTGGGTGATAAAATGACTGAAATGAATAAAATTACTATAATTTATTACTGAAATCATTATCTCAATCTATTTGTTTACATTGTCATCTTACAACATGATTAAACTATGTATTTCCTAAACATAAATAAAGCTTTTTCATTCACATTTTAGGTGTAAACTTTGCCTCTTAATCAGTTCATCAGGTCAGTTTTGTCGCCTCATATAACACTGAAGCCTAATTTATATCAATTGGTTTTAGTTAATAGCATTTATAGCTTCTAATGGGTTTATTTTTCTAATTAGGCCTGGATGAAGCAGAGTTTATATCCTTTCTCTCCTTATATTCACAGACTACATATACATAAGGCCTTATTGCTGAGGTAGATTCAACCTACTCTATAACGCCATATTTTCTAATTAATCGCCTTCTTGAAGCTAACCGATTATGGTAAAGCGTTTCCTCTTAAAATAAATAAATAAATTAAAAAAAAAAAAAAGGTGGTGGAATAAAACTAGAAATTTCACACAGCGCGCGCGGAGTGAACGATTTAATGTGATTGTTTCGGTCGAAGGGGACGTTTCCCGAGGCCTTATGGGAAAATAATGTCCTTATGAATTAAATAATAGGGTTATTACTTTCATTGATTTTAGCTGTCTGGGAATTTAGTGTTCAGCTCCGGTCTTAACCCGTCCTCCTCCTGCTGTTTTTCACTCTCTGCGCTCCCTCCTCGTCCTCTTCTTGTCTAATTATTTTCCTATAAGCCCCCCGCTTCCTACAGCGCAAATAGCAGAGTCACTGAGCGAAAATTATGTAAATATTATTAAAGGGACTCAGGCACGGAAATTCATTTTAGGTCGGCGGCAGCAAAGTAAAGCTCTGTCCCTTGGATCCCCCTCAATTTATTTGCAAATAAAGGCGAGGTGACCGGGAGGGATCAGGGATATTTAGCCGGGCTGTCAACACGGCTCCTCTGCGCACTGGCTCGCCAGAATTAATGGTTTTAATAATTGGGATTTCAGTTTCCAGGGAATTGGTGGCGTTTACACTTCATAAGCTAAACACACTCTTTCTTAAAGGGGCACACACCTGCGCATTTAGGAGAATTTGTCACTTAATTCAGCCATTCTTCACCTCCTCCTGTCTTTCAGCAAAAATATAAATAAAAAAACTAAATAGAAAATTAAAGAATCTGGAAATTTGGCCTGAGTTGACTACAGATCTGGAAGGATAAACATTTACAAGTATGACAAAAACCTGGTCCATTCTGCTGTTTTACACCATTTCTCCAGGTTGTGAACCCAGATCACAGTAAGACTGACATCTTGTTAGCACTAACCTATTACTAGGGCTAAATGTGTTAGCGCACTGTGTTAGCTAAAGACAAGCCTTAATATGGTCTAACAAGACACTAATAGGTCAGTACATACCCCAACATTACTTTACATTAGCAGGTAGATAGCATACTTTACTTAACTGGAGTTTTCAGGTATTTTTAGTTTCCTTTTCGCCCCCCATCTGTATTTATTACATGCTCAAAACAGGCTTATTATAGCTTTGGTTTTAATGCTTTTTCCTTTTTTTTTTTTTTTACAAGTAGCCTATAGTTTTGTCTTTTTTTTTGTCTTTTTTTTTTTTTTTTTAATTATTATTATTTTGCATTATTGCATGCCTTCAGAACATGAAGACTGATTTCTGCCCATAAGGATGGAACAATAACTCATTAAAAAAGGTGTATCCATCAGTGCATAATCCACATGCATGACAAACAATGAAATGTTTTGTGACAAGATGGAAATGGTGCAACAAACTGAAAATGATTTGACTGATATAAGAGGATGGAAAATTATGTAATAAAATGTGGAGAAACAAGACAAAAAGCTGCAACAGAATGACAAAAATGACGTCAAAGTCGCATCTTTTACTTCTATTCTTCGAATACGAGTCAGAGTCTGTAGTTTTACCTTTTACTTGTGTAACAGATACTTCACACAAGTATCTTTAAGAACAAAATGTGTACTTTTGCTGAGTTAGCAGCCAAAAGGTAATGGTGCTTCACTCTGGTGAGACACCTGACTGAGATCTCCTTGATGATTGGTTCAGAGAAATATTTGCGTAATAATTCTCCAATCTAACCACGCCCACTTCAAAGTGTTTCAGTGAGTTTGGGCTGAAACTTAATCACTACCAGTGTGATGTTTACTGTTATGTACAGAAGGCTCTGAGTCGCACACAGAAGCCTATTGTGTATTTATATTTCCAGAGGCTTTGATGCAAGTCTGGCACATGAGTCTCCTGCTCGCTCCGTCTCTCCTCTCCTATATCTTTATCTGTCTCCCTCAGGGGACTCCCAGTCCTATTAGAACAAATGACGAGGGGCCCGGGCGCTTTTGTAAAAAAGAGCAGGCAGGCGGGCGCGCGCCTGTCCTATTATGTGCGACACATGATCAATAGGGCGATAACGCAGCAACATCAATATAAGCGACAGAACAATGAGGGATATCATCGAACATCTATCTTAATATAGCCGACTACAAGGGCCGTCTGACAACCGCGGCAGCTCATGAAAATTCCGCCCCACGAATCTACCACCATCTCATCCTCCCTCCTCGCGCTCAATAGACTATGCGCACTCACGCGCACGCTCGCGGTGCAGCTGGCGTGGCTATTATTTTCCCATTTCAATTTGACACCCCTGCCTTTCATGCTAATTCTATTATTGTAGGAAGTTTATGTGATTCCATATCACTAGAAATCGGTAATGTCTAATAACCCTTTGGGCTGAAAGGAGGGGAGAAAAAACTGCCTCGAGACCCGCGGCAGCCAGTGGGAAAATAATTACTTTCATATCAAAACTCAGCAGGAGGCGCAGGGTCCTATAGCCCGCGGCCACTAACCTCATTCCAGCTCGGCCTTTCAAATGAATAAATTTGTTAAAGCAATAAATACAAACAGCCAGACGGACTCCAGGCCCAGCTCGGCTCACTACACAGAGAAAAAGGGGATTTATCAGCTGTAACATGACAAAACTCCAGCCGCCATGATCCAAGGTTCTGCCACACAGTGAGTATCAGCCAACCCTGTCCCCTTCACATACACAGGGATTCAATTAAACAATAACTTTATTTATCAAAACGTTTACATATAAATATCATTTTCTTGTTTTTACAATATCTGAGGATTTTTGTTGTGTTTAAGATGTTTATTGTAGCCTAGTTTTTCTTACAAGTTGGTCACCAAAAAGGGATAAAGAACCTGCTTCTAAAGGTGTAGGCCTAAAGCCTGAACATGAGGACAGCCACAGCTTTAAGGGCCATCTGGATTGATCACACATTATGATTAAAAAATAGATGAGAATTAAGTCTCCTGATTCCTGATATGTTTTCGAGTGTCTCAGCAGAGCTTTGGGAATGTTTGAATAGTCTCAGCGATGTTCCTGGTCCTTTGTTTATGTTTGCTCTTTGCAAGTGTTAGTCCATATCGACATCCTCTCCATCTGTTCCGGGTGTTTCTTGACAGTCTGTGTTTGCCTTGAGACACTCGGAGAGGTCTGGAGACGCTCGCTCCTCTTTTGCACCCTTCTCTGTAGCGCTGAGCTCGGCGGCTTGGCAGACATCGTTCGCTGCCTCAGTCGCTTGAACTTTCAAACTCCTGTCGTCGCTGCAGTCGGTGGACTGTGAGCCGCTCAGCCTTGCCAGAGCTGCCTGAGCCACGCTGTTCTGTCGGGGAGAAACTGGGCATCTTCCATCATCCTCTGTGTCTGTTCCATCCACTCTATTGCTAATGTGATTGTGTTGATGCTGGGTATTATGCTCCGTGTGATCTGAGTTTATAGGCTTAGTGACACCGGTGAAGCTGGAGAGGTCAGAGGGAGCAGGACTCCCTTCGCTCGGCACACACCTTTGTCCCAGGCCGAGCCTGTTGATGTTGTCCTGACATGGTGTGGCCTTCAGGGCGGTTTGGGGCACAAGAAAGCCCAAAGGCTGATGGGTAATGGGGTACAACAAGAAATGACCTTTGCCCACCAGTGTCCTCTGGCTGGGCAGTGAGGGGTAGTCCAGTTGGGATTTCCGTCTCGGCGTGGCGTCAGACAGGAGACTCTCCACACTGAAAGGGTTGCGTTTCTGCAGAGTGGAGGATCTCTGCTCCCCAGGACTGGAGCTGTGTGTGCTGCCTGGAGAAACCTGCTCAGGTTCTCCTGGGGTTCTTTGGTTTTGTAGTTGGCTGAATTCGTGTCGTGTTTGGTCACAGCTGGATTCAGTTTGGTGTCCTCCTGTACTTCTATTTGTTGCTGGCAGTTCGATATGAATAGTCCCGTTGACGTTTGAAGGCTGCTGCTCGCTGTCGGTGAACTGGGAGACGCCGCTGTCACTCTCCGAACCTCCAGGCGTGTGGAAGCTGTCACCTGTCAGAAGTTTGTTCTGTGACTTCAGCAGCTTCCTCTCCTGTTTGCGTTTCTTCTTCTCGGCCCTCTCGTGCTCCCTCCGGGCGATCTCCTCGGGGTCCATGGGCTCCCCGCTGCACGTCGTCGGGTGGGAGTTGTGAGCAGGTCGTCCTGGCCCTTTCTTTGTGTTCTCCTTTTTCCTCCATTTAGCTCGTCTGTTTTGGAACCAAACCTGTGCACACAGACAGACGCATGAAATACATATGGTGGAAAATTCTTCTATTTTAGCATCATGTTTTCATATAAACACCTTTAAATTCTTGTCGTTAAGTATGCTTTGGATTTGCTCCTGCAGTTTTTATGAGCTGATGAGTTGATCACCAGAAAATTACATGTGAACAGCATTAATATTAGAATTAGGTGATTTATCAAGCCACTGCATTGTCATCACTTTGGCTTCTGTAATATATTTCAGTTATTTTAATTAATTTTAATGAATAATATAATATCTTTTAGCAGTTAATGTCAAATTGAACCGTTCACTTTTGGTTTTGGGGAATTTGTCCTGTGTTTTACAGACTGAACAACTTATTATAAATCACATAAAATTAAATGAACAGATTAAAAAATTAAATACATACAGTCTAATGGGCTCCATTGATTTTGAACCTGCAAGGCTGCAAATAAATATTGCACCTAAAATCCTACTAAATTCAGCATTATTGGATTAAATATTACCTTTTAATACAACTATAGATGACAGCTGCTTCAATTTAATTATATTTTTTGTTAAATGTCTGTGGTGTATTTCTTATATTTTACGCTCTCTAGAAAGCATCAAGCATTAATGTACCAAGCAGGTATATTACACAAAATGTCACATCGTCTAGTGTGTATTTAGACAAGCTAAGACAACAACAGAGCTCACACCTGCCATGACAAAGCTGACAAATCAGTGTCAAGGCTGTTATCAGATCATGAGGACAAGACCAGATTGCCCACAAATCCCAACAACTGCTGCAAATTTGCACAAAGACACGAAAAAAATACCGTCAGCCCATGGCCCTGTGTCTTTGTTTACGACAGATTTTAACATGTGAGGAGTACATGAGGTTAATAGGTCACAGAGGTGGACCAGCAGATGCACAGATGTGTTGGTGTTAATTACCAATGAGCCTGTGTAATGGCAACTCCTGCAATTACATTTAATTGTACCGTAGCTAAATCAGCCCCATCCCGTCTCCGTGTATTCTTTCACACCCAGCCTTCTGCTGCTCATATGGGGGCTTAACACTTCCAATCCGCGGCTCTCCTCCTCTCTCCGCACCGAGCCAAGAGAGGGAGCTTCCCCCGCCTGAGAGCCCGCACCGGCCGGCCTCTGGGCGCGCTCAGGGCCGCGTGTTCGGCGCTGATAACGCGGAGGAGTTTTAACGCGCAGAAGCAGGATCCGTGAACGTTGCATAATAAGGACGGGACACCAACATCATGTGCGACAATGGTGCTACTTATGAATTGTTAATGTTGGATATATCTTTCCCCCACAAACCTGGTGATAAAGGAGCGTTAAGCAGCTTGAGGGAACAGTAATCTGAGGTTTAGGAGCGAAATCCCCAAACAACATACAGAGACGGCGAGATGTGCTTCTGTCCCCTTTTAGGGGATGCAGCCATGCATCTGAATTATAGGAGGAATATTTACACTGCACGAGCCTACAGAAAAGAACGTCATAATTAGACTCATACATTTAACACAACGAGTTATTATTATTGTTGTTATTATTATTATTATTATTATTATTATTATTATTATTATAATAATAATAATAATAATAATAATAATAATAATAATAATAAATAAAATAGCCTATGTAATTTCTTCCTTAAAATTTGGCACATAATTGCCTTTAAAAGCAATTGTTTAAAATGTTCTGATGCATTTCTTAAGTCAAACTATGAAAGCAAGAATTATGTTTAATAATAATATTAATAATAAGCATGTTATTACTCTGTATGGTATATGCATGTAGGCTAACAATGATATTCTGTTATAGACTACTATATATCCCATGGTCTCATAATAATAATAATAATAATAATAATAATAATAATAATAAGTATAATAATAATAAGTATTAATATTATTATTATCAGTCATATTAATAGTAGTAGTATTGTAATTATTATTGGTTGATTGTTTAAAAATTAATAATAAAACAATCTCAACATATTGCATCTCAACTTCATGGTAATTTTATAATAATTTAAGCAATAATATTTTCAGGATATTAAATTTGCTCAACTTCAGTCACAAAATATCTAAAAATAAAAACATAGCCTAACTGTGAATAATCCAGATAGACTATGTTTAAAAGAAAAAAGAAGCTGAGGTCTACTCTTTATCATTTCCAC